>NW_011270276.1:0-441 GCF_000146605.3 Meleagris gallopavo
CTGCAGGGGCTGGCTGGGCTCCAGCCCTGGATGAAGCAAGATGCAAGAGCAGAGCAGCTTGTGCTACATTTGCAAAGCGTCAGGAGATCTTTGGAGTGAGAGGTGCTGTGTAAATGAGAGGTCACCGGTGCTATCTGGGGTGCAAATAGAAGCTCAGAAGCCTTTATGGGGAAAAAAAAAACAAACCAACCAACCAAAAATAACAACAACAACAACAACAACCAACAAACAGGAAAAGATCTCTTGAAAATGTTTCACATGTATCCTGACACGTGTTTGAAATTCATTTTGCTACAGCATGCATCTTCCCCAAAGGGTGGATTCGTAGCTTAAAAGATGTTCAGGAAAATGTCCTCAGAAGAGGGACAGCATCAGAGGCTGGAGCATGGACAGGCTGCAGCTGGCCCAGGACCGGAGGTTGGGTACTGCAGAGCCTGCTCC
>NW_011270277.1:0-519 GCF_000146605.3 Meleagris gallopavo
GGAAAATGCTAGTCCTTCAGTCCTTTCTGATTCTCTGGTATTTTAATGTTAAAAAAAGTTAAAAATCTGTCTCATAAAAGTGATTTAGGAACTTAGCGGCCCATCTAATTAAAAAGTAATGAGATTTAGCTCCCTGTGCCATTCAAGTCTTTGTGACGGAGTTCTAATTAGTACTGATGCAGTCATTAAATTTTGCCTTAGTTTGTATCTGCAAAAAAGAAATCAATATGAAGTGGTATTCTGACTCTTAAAGAATCGCAGCAGCCATATTGGCTTTCCTTGAGGTTTGTGGTATAGCTACAAAGGAAACGGTCAAGTTTGTGCTTGTGCTTTTGTGGCCACCCACATGTCTCATACATTTGAATGTGTATGTATTTCACATAGTGTATCAAGAACTTGAAACCAACTTGTAGCAGTTTGTGTTAGTGCGTATGCAATGCAGTGTGAACAACAAGGGGAGGGGGAAAAAAAAAAAGGGACGTACCTTTCTCAGGCAGCTTAATTCCCAGTCCAGCAAAT
>NW_011270278.1:0-520 GCF_000146605.3 Meleagris gallopavo
CCAGAAGGGCGGAGTCAGGCTCCGCCCCTCCTGGATCCATTTAAAAACTGACCAGCAGTGGGGAACAATCTTTTCTGGAAATCTATTGTGATGGTGTTCGATAACGAAGACCAGCATATGGGTAAGTTTGCTACCTATTCTCTTTTTGTAATTATAATCTTCTTTGCCTGACTCTCTTGTTTATAATTGTAGCATCTTAATATTAATTGATGATATGCTTGGCAAGTACAGCAGACCAAATATACTAGAATTTATAACGTGTCTTTTCTTTGCAATTTCTATAAAAGGGTCAATGGGAAAAACACTACGCCCCTAGATAAAATGATTCCTGGGCAGGTCCCAGGACTTCTGAAATCTCACTGTTCTGAACTAACAGTTATCATCGAAAAATGAGGTCCCCTATCTGTTATGGGAAATATTTTTTCCAATACTGTTTAGTAGATTACTTTTATAGACTAAGCAAAAATACATTGATCACAAAAGAAAGACAACTGGCTGCCTCCACAATAGCATGACCACT
>NW_011270279.1:0-420 GCF_000146605.3 Meleagris gallopavo
GTTAGGGCGGAGAAATCCCCTGGCACATCGGACGTCGTAAACAAAGAATGCCTACTTATTAACGCCATCTCGGAGTTAGTGAATTTATTCCCGGATTTCAGATGACGTTGGAAAGAAGACTTGATCAAATTCAGTAATATAATTTCACAGGAGATGACTTAGAATCAGTAACATTTGCTGCTGCTTGAAAAACTGAAAAACACCATACAACGAGATGTTTGGGCTCCAAATGCTTGGTTTGTTTGTTTTAAATTCAGATGGAAAAGTGTTTGGCTGTTTCTCTCTCTCTCTTCTTTTTTTTCCCTTTCTTTTTAAGTCTGAGAGTGATCAAAGGAACAAAGACAAGGAGGCTGGAAACCCAGCCGACTTAATCCCTGTGAATAAACCTCTCCTACAACCCTCTACGGCTGCACGAACGAC
>NW_011270280.1:0-515 GCF_000146605.3 Meleagris gallopavo
CCCATTGTATCGTTCAATCTTACCTGAGGCCGGTGCATGGTAGGGAATATGGTAAATCCACTCAATACCATGACCTTTAGCCCAGGTACCTACAAGAGAATTTTTAAAATGAGTCCCATTATCTGACTCAATTCTTTCTGGGGTACCATGTCGCCACAGGACTTGTGTCTCAAGACCTAGTATGGTATTTCGGGCGGTAGCGTGGGGTACTGCATAGGTTTCAAGCCACCCAGTTGTTGCCTCCACCATGGTGAGCACATAACGCTTACCATTACGAGATCGTGGCAAGGTGATATAATCAACCTGCCATGCCTCCCCATATTTGTACTTTTGCCATCGCCCTTCCTCCCAGAGAGGTTTCATTCTCTTGGCTTGTTTAATTGTGGTCACACGTGTCACAGTCGTGAATGATTTGCGCAATAGCATCCATAGTTAAATCCACCCCTCGGTCTCTAGCCCACCTTATATGTCGCATCTCTCCCTTCGATGGCCTGAGGTCTCATGGGCCCATCGGG
>NW_011270282.1:0-489 GCF_000146605.3 Meleagris gallopavo
CTGCGCTCACATCCACGTGTTGGTCTTCATAAATGCTCTGTTCAGTGCGGAGGAGTTCAGTGACAGCCCTGTGCTCCGTGCGCACCTCCACGTCAGGTGCTGTGCTGTCATCCTGGCCCTCTGCTGCCATCTGTCGCCTGGCTACAAAATGAACTGAGTGCTGGCAGGAAGGTTCAACCTCTGCTGTGTCCACCTGTGACGCTGTGGCCAGCATTATAAAATAGGAGGCATTCCTTTTGGATCAGCCCTTGCATAGTTATGAAAAATTAAGGTTTGTAATGGCTGGCTGAGTAAATTGGTGGCTGCTAAGAGAGGGGCACAACTCTAAAATAACAGTAGTTAGACACTGGTAGCTTTCAAGGCCAATTTAAATAACGTGGCTGTATTGGGTTATTTACTTATTTAATGTTATCTTTCATTGTCGTATTTCCTGAAAGTCTTCAGGTCTGGCATTCTAGGCTTGATTTTGAATCTGCAAACTCTAGTATT
>NW_011270283.1:0-351 GCF_000146605.3 Meleagris gallopavo
CCTCCAGAGAGGTGTTTTGTTCCGACTGGCAGCCACAGACTCCTTCTGGGCTGGCGACCCTGCAAGTGCATGTGTGGTGGAGGCAGCAGCATGCCCAGTAGCTACCCTTTCCTCCTCCCGGGCACGGATGCCAAGATTTTGGCCTCCTGCACACTCGGTGGTCATCTGTGCTTTGCCATGACCTTGTATTTTTTGCATTTTCATGTTGCTGCAATGGCTGCTGCTGCTGCATGGGTTGATGTTGGTTTCCTCGGTTTGTTTTCCATGTTGTTTTTCTGTGGTTTCTGCCTTGGTTTCCTGCTCCTTCTGCATTGCAATGCATTGGGTTTTTTCCGGGTTGTTTTATTTTCC
>NW_011270284.1:0-377 GCF_000146605.3 Meleagris gallopavo
GAGGTTATAAAAATATTTTAGATATAAAATCCCTCTCCCATCGGGCTTCTAAGTATAGAAAAACATAATGTCAGATAGATATGCCTGGAATCCTGTCATTTTTTCAACAAGTTTTGGGGTGTTAGGGGTGATGCATATTACCAAATGGCTGTGCAATACTGAGCTTGTGGGAGATACACCTTTTCTCTAGCTTTGTGTGGGACGTCCCCATTCCATGGTTACGTCCATTCATAAATCCTGAGAGAATGATAATCTGGTCTAGACCACGCTTTTCTACAGCCTTTACTGTAAAACAAAATTATCCTTGATGATGTACAGATAACTAAGAAAGGGGAAAAAAAAAAAAGAGAGAAACAAAAGAAATACAAAACAAGAAA
>NW_011270285.1:0-363 GCF_000146605.3 Meleagris gallopavo
CCTGCCGAGAACTGGATCATATCCGGGCTATCCTACGAGTCTTCATATATTGCTTCTCTCATGCCTAAGTCGCGAATGTAGTTTTGAAGGTCCTCCATGGAGGACCATAGTCCTATGTCTAGGGGAATATCTGTTTTATTGGCCAGACCATCCGGCACGCTGCCATTAACCAATCTATTATTGAGTGGTTCTCATTGCTATACTGGATGGCAGCGTATAGTCTCTGCCTGACAGCAGGATGTAATGCTATGGTGGCCAGCTTTGACATTTCCGGCCCATTAACCATAACACCTTCTGCTCCTGAATCCCATAACCTGAGCAGCCGTGCAGGTATACTCTCTCTCGGCCTCTGCCAAATCGCTG
>NW_011270287.1:0-423 GCF_000146605.3 Meleagris gallopavo
TTTTCCTTTGTTTTTTAGTTCTTGGTTTTGAATTGACTTCATCTTCTGTTTGCTCCTTTTTCTCTTTCTGACTCGTTTAACTCAAGCCTGTTCCCTGCGCTTTCCTTCTGTGCTTGGTGCTGTTGCAGTTCTGTCTCAGTGGCACGGATACCTTCGCATTCCTCTGCATGGCTTTTTAGTTTTCATTCTTTGCTTTGTTTTCCTTTCAGTTTTGCTTCTCTTTCCTTTGCTTTTTTATTTTTCCTCGCTTTTTTTTCATTTACTCTGTTTAGCTTTAGTTGGCTTTTTTTCCTTTCACTTTCCCTGTTTGAATGCTTTACTTTGCCATGATATTGCACTGTATGGTTTTGATTTTTCTTTGCTATTTCTTTTTTTTTTCTGTTGCTTTTTCTACTTGGTTTTTTTAATTGTTTTATTTTCTTT
>NW_011270288.1:0-471 GCF_000146605.3 Meleagris gallopavo
AATGCCGACATGAATGTGGCAACACAAAGCCAAGGGGTCATTAGGCCAAGAGAATGGGGCAAGGAACACAAAATAGGGAGGACGAAGAGAATGTAATAGTGAAAACAGTGCAAGACCAGAGACAAGCAAGACACAGAACAAAGAGGATAGGCAGCCTTCTGGGCACCATGAAGCGCAATTCAGAGCTCTGGGGGAACCCTATTGTGCCGGGCTCTGGAATGGGTAAACGCTGGCGGGTGTGCATCGCCCTTACCTGCTGGGCAGACAATGACCAGTCAGCAAAGTGAGGTTCCGGGGCATGCCGGGAAATGCACATTCCACTTCCTTGCTGTTTCCACAGAGACCAACACATCTCTCCGTGCACTTGTTACGGCACTTGGGAGCACCGCAGCTCTGCTGCCACCTGTTGGACACAATACAGTCATGAAGGCACTGCCCTGCATCCGGGCCTCTTGCACAAACCTGTGCTCC
>NW_011270289.1:0-451 GCF_000146605.3 Meleagris gallopavo
ATTTAATGGGCTCTTAACAGTTAATGATTTAATGGACTCTTTCATCCATTCAGCTTCAAACAGGCAGCCAAGTCAGCTGCAAGTTCTTAACTGTGCATGAAAGATGAAGCTGGTGTCTCTTTAGCACACACTAATGGCTAACCCTAATTGGCAGATTAGCACCTAATTGTTTACCTTGACAGTGACCAGGAGGCTCACAAAAGAATAAATCTAAAAATTAAAATTCAGAAGACACAGAATTCAATGGCAGCAATTAGCAGTTCAATTAGTTAGATTGGTTGATTAGAAATGTTTATGAAAGTTATGCAGACTGTGAGTTTGTGCCAGACTCTGAAAAATAATAAAATAAAATAAAATAAAATAAAATAAAATAAAATAAAATAAAATAGGTACTAGGAACAATCTGAATTTTTAGCTGCCAAGACAGTAACTTTGAAAATGTGGCAACTGC
>NW_011270290.1:0-523 GCF_000146605.3 Meleagris gallopavo
CTTTGGGCAGGCCTAGCTTTATGTCTGTAATGAGCAGTTCCTGGAAATGGCAGTGTGTATTTGCTGTAAACATGCATTCATCAACCCGGCTGAATGGTTTTGGGTTGTTCATGATGGTAACTATTTCTGGGATAAACTGTCAGACTAGCTGGCCATAATATGGTAGCCAAAAACGGTGAGGATATTTTATGAATAGCATCCAGATTAACTAAAAGATGGAAAATCCTTTCTCACCAGGTTTCTGACTCCACAGGGAAAACCCTTTAGGACTTGTGTATCTGGTTCCCTAAGGTGGCAAACATTTCAGGTGAATGCCCGCTTGCTTAACACCGCACAAAGAACTAGACTATTTCCCCTAAGATCTTGTTTATTTTATTCACTCGGCCCCATGGAAACAGAGGAACTGAAAGAAAAAATTAAACTCTTCTAGCGGCCACAGCATTTAAAAAGTGGGTGATCTGTCATATGGTAAGAAAAACAAACAGAGCCTATTTAGAAATACCAGTTCTCTTTGAAGTTCCAC
>NW_011270291.1:0-353 GCF_000146605.3 Meleagris gallopavo
TGCGGATTAAAATGTCTACACTATTACTAAAACAGTGACAGCTCCACTCACTGTGTTTTGACTTATGCTTTGTTATTATTCTTTAAAAAAAAGGAAAAGAAGAGAGAGAGAGAGAAAACAGTTGATTTTAACCAATTATTTCAGCTAGCTAGGTATCAGTGCACAGGAACACCTACATATACTGCTCTGCTGAATATCTTTAATGCTTTCATTTTATTCTTGGAGGGTATTTTTTTTTTTACTTAAAAAAGGAATTCAAATGCTAATTTAAAAACTAGATATTATTTGCTACTGGTCCATTATAGTATTATAAACTATATTGATGATATATTCTCAGATACAAAGATGATAAT
>NW_011270292.1:0-454 GCF_000146605.3 Meleagris gallopavo
GCCAGGAAAAGCGTCCAACGAAGCACCCGCTTCTCAGCCTTCTGGTTCCTCTTTGAAAACCCAGAGGTCTCTGCGTCAGCTCCGCCTCGAGCCTGTGAAGCCCGAGCTCGCAGTCCGGTGGAAGTCCAAGCACAGGTCGGGTTATCACGGCCAGTCCCCAAAAGGACCGACTTCTGTCCTCGCCCCCAGTCTCAGTTCTGTGACACACGCGTGTATCTCTCAGGGGTCGCCTGGTGCTCTTCTGATGAAGGCCACACGACAGATTTCTGGCTGCGCACTCTTGGACCTGGATCAAGCTGAAGGATGCTTGACTCACTGCAGCCAGTCGTCCTATCAGCTACAACTCCAGAATTCCAGCCACCAATCTGCTGCTGCTTCTCTGTTAATTGGTGGCTTCACCGTCCAGCACGCTACCCTGCATTCCAGAGACAGGACAGCTAACTATGCTGTTTGG
>NW_011270293.1:0-473 GCF_000146605.3 Meleagris gallopavo
CAGAGTTCTGAGTTGCACCAAAATTACAGGAGAAAAAAAATAACCTCTCTCGAAAGAAAAAAAAACAAAAAACAGCGAGTTACCCTATTGTTACTGCAGCACTGATCAATATTCTCTGTAATTTGCACTATGCGATCAAACTTAAAAGTAAAAATCAGATGCAAAAGCTATACTCTGTTAACAAAAAGCCCTCTACTTCTCTGATAGAAAAACTAAGCGCATGAAACTCAAGTAATAGACCCAACTTCCTCCTGAATTCCTCTCAGGGTTCCCCCTTGGTACTTCTAACACTACAGTCCTACAAACTCAGTTTCACAATCCTCTCAGAGGAAGAAAAGGCACTTTTAGAGTTTTTAGACTTAAATTTCTAGCATGAAGACTGGATGGAAAGATAGAATGAAATCACTCAAGGCAGAAGAACGTACTTGCAAGCTCTATCGTCGACTGGTTAAACTAAAGAAACAAGAGAAAGC
>NW_011270295.1:0-527 GCF_000146605.3 Meleagris gallopavo
TCTGCGAGCTTGTGTTTCAGCCATTACAAAGGTAGCTGAAAAGCTGGACAGAATGGAAAACAAACAAGAAGATATAATAGACAAACTATCAACCGTGCCTGAAGCTGATAAATCCATGGAGGTAACGGATACATCAAATGGGGACCAGAATTCCCAAAACAGCCTATTGGAGGGGCTCATCAACTTGATTTCCTCCCAGCCGGTGGCATCTAATGTCTCAGCCATCAAAAGAGACGTTCTCCTGCTCGAGCAAGTGACAACAGTAAGACCACATCACGTTTTGCCTTGTGGCATTACCTACGTGACCATGGAGAAGATATGAAGGAGTGGCATAAACAACCTACTCCTGTACTTCAAGCACGGGTAAGAGAGTTACAAGACAAATCAACCACCAAGGTGAACTTCTCCAAAAAGGTGATTGCTCCAGTTGCTGCAGACAATGAAGGTAACAAATAGAGGGGCCCTGCCCCCAGCCAGGGGGGGGAAAGGGAGTAATAGGAGTTTATTGGACTGTGTGGATTAGATGG
>NW_011270296.1:0-468 GCF_000146605.3 Meleagris gallopavo
AGTCATGGCATCTGGCCTGAGCTCATACCCTTACCTATTCACTCTATGCATTTGACTTTAAAAAAAATTTGTTCATGGATGCCTTACCACAGCAGCAGTGGGGCAGGGGCTGCAGCCCCACCAGGACCAGGGCTCTTTAACCCACCCCACCCCAGAGCTGAAACCGCACACTGGAAATCTGGCACGCTCCAGCCAGCTTTACTTGAATCTGCACTTTGGTATCTGTAGGTTATTAATGAGATTAAAGAACTCCGTTACAGGGAATGACAACTGCAGTTTGTCCAACATTAAGCAGATATTGGCATCCGTAGGTGTGAGTAGGGAGGCAATGATCTCAGATATTGAACGAGCTAAAGCCATGAGCAATATGATATTGATTAGACAATGGGTATTGTATTTACCACATAGCTTTATTGGGTGAGGCTTCAATGTGATGTGTTTTTATTGGGAAACTTAAGGAAGATAATT
>NW_011270297.1:0-384 GCF_000146605.3 Meleagris gallopavo
CCATCTCCAGAACAAACATACACAGTTGAAGCATTGCACAAGCAAACCGACTAGTATGTTCCCCATTTCAGGAGAAGCGTGGGAGGAAGAGGCTCTCAGCATGGATGGAAATGACAGGTGAGAAATCTGTTGCCAACACCTGAAAGTTCAGCTCTGAGTGTGACCTCAGCAGCTGCAGGGCCATGGCTGAGCCCCTGGGCTCTGGGTTTGGTGCAGTGCCTCCTCTGCAAGGTTTGCTGCTGCAGCAGTGCCCGCAGCCCTGCTCCCAGCACCCACACAACCTGTTTTCCTCCCCCACCTGCAGCCACTGCCCTTCTCCATCTCTCACCTTGCAGGCCAGCCTTTTCTTGCTGCTTTCTCTGCATTTCTTCTGTTGCCTTTTGC
>NW_011270298.1:0-423 GCF_000146605.3 Meleagris gallopavo
GGGAGAGTGATGTAGCAGTGGAGAGCTTATGGGTGAGAATCAAGGGGCAGGCTGGTAAGGGTGACACTGTTGTGGGGTGTACTACAGGCCCCCTGATCAGGATGAGGAGGCTGATGAGGCCTTCCAAAAGCAACTGGATGTAGCGTCACGTTCCCAGGCACTGGTGCTTATGGGGGACTTCAATTATCCAGATATTTGCTGGATGACCAACATAGCCAGGCACGCACGGTCCAGACGGTTCTTGCAGTGCGTTGAAGACAACTTTCTGATGCAGGTGGTGGAGGAACCGACGCGGGGAGGGGTGTTACTGGACCTTATTTTCACCAACAGGGATGGACTTGTTAAGGAAGTAAAGGTAGGGGGCAGTTGGTTGTAGTGATCATGAGATGGTGGAGTTCAAGATCCTGAGCGGAAGAAGCAAAG
>NW_011270299.1:0-494 GCF_000146605.3 Meleagris gallopavo
GGGGTATCAGGAACGGTAACAGAAGACAAAACAAAACAAACAAAAAACACAAACCCAAGAATCTGGTACTTCATTAGTATTTAAAATATTTAGTTTCCCAAGCTGTCTCACCTCCCTTCCACATATCCTGGTTTCGGAGCCTTGACTAAACTAAATGCATTCTTTCACGCCACCATCACAACAGCATCTGATTGCCTTCATGTCTTCCCTTCAGCTGAGAAAGAGAACAAGTGTTTTCTTCAGTTCACTGCTGTGGTCTTGGCAGGAGATGCTGTATTTACAAGGCCTGCAGTTTGTGATAGGAATGAATGGGGAGATGAAATCTCTTGAGCAGTCATCTGTCACACACCTAGCAGACCATTAAGTGCTTTTTTTGTTTTTCTTTTTTTTCTCGCCCATAGAAAATTATAGGAAACTATATTTCACTGTACTAATATAGCTAATTGTTTTAAGTACAGGGTTATTTTTTTTTTTTTTAATTATTTTTACATAGA
>NW_011270301.1:0-309 GCF_000146605.3 Meleagris gallopavo
ACTCATCTTGTGGTGACTGCAGTCCCCTGATGGCTAATGAGTTCTGGTTGATTGGGGTCATGACAACAAACTAGAATGTGAAACAGTTTGAAATAGACTTAGTATATTCCAATTTCACTTTAAAACTCTGGATCAAAACCAGTGAGGATATTTGGGTTTCCAAATTTTGAATTGTTCAAAATAATTGTAAAAACTTCAGCTCTTACACTTCAAAACAAGAATCTAATCAAATAATAACTGCAAACTGCCTTTCTTTTTTTTTTATTTTTTAAATAACAGTATGTCTCGTTTCACTAAAGGAAACATGGC
>NW_011270302.1:0-475 GCF_000146605.3 Meleagris gallopavo
TGCACACCCACTGAACCTCTCTCATCTGCATTTTTTCCTTGAGATTAATGAGCCACACAGAAGGTCCCTAAACTTAAATGAGCTGGAATAAAACTCTAAAATAAGCCTTGCCTATTAGGTGGTGTTGGATAGAGATTTTCAGGGAGAGTCTTTTCTCTGGGAGCAATCATTATCAGGCAACTCTTTAGCCCTGTGCTTGAGGAACCCAGCCATGATCCAGCGGGCACAGTTCTGCATCCATCTCTGCTTTGAGGTGCCCTTCTTAATTCCTGTGCTATTGATCCTCAAAGATGCTGAGCACCCTGCAATACTTCAAAACACAAAAGCCAGAAATCTTGACTTCTGTGAAGCCTGAGGTAATTGCAAAGACCTCAAGACACTAAAATAACCACAGAAAAAAAAAAAAAACACACAAAAAAAAAACCACCGTACAGCCTGCATGAATTCACCTTTGGAGACTGTAGGGTAGAATTGG
>NW_011270303.1:0-509 GCF_000146605.3 Meleagris gallopavo
CTCAGATATTTATAAACCTGGATCAGGTCCCCTCTCAGTCTTCTTTTCTCAAGGCTAAACAGACCCAGTTTACTTAGCCTTTCTTCATAGGGGAGATGCTCCAGGCCCTTCACCATCTTTGTGGCCCTCCACTGGACTCTTTCCAAGAGATCCCTGTCTTTTTTGTACTGGGGAGCCCAGAACTGGACACAGTACTCCAGATGAGGCCTTACCAGGGCAGAGTAGAGGGGGAGGATCACCTCCCTCGACCTGCTGGACACGCTCTTCTTAATGCACCCCAGAATGCCATTGGCCTTTTTGGCCACGAGGGCACACTGCTGGCTCATGGCCAACCTGTCGTCCACCAGGACGCCCAGGTCCCTCTCTGCAGAGCTCCTCTCTAGCAGCTCATCCCCCAGCCTGTATTGGTGCATGCAATTATTCCTCCCTAGGTGTAAGACCCTACACTTGCTTGTGTTGAACCTCATCCGGTTTCTTACTGCCCAGCTCTCCAGCCTGTCCAGGTCTCG
>NW_011270304.1:0-499 GCF_000146605.3 Meleagris gallopavo
ATATATCTCCTTGAATAACAATCATTCATGATCTTTGGCTTTTCATCTACTAAGTATTTCAATGCTTGGTGTTTGCTTTAAGTTGTTTTTGCTAAAGTTGGAAAAATTCATCTTCTTTCCTGAACTCATAAGTGTTGACAATATCTGTCAGTTGTGGAGAGACGAGATAGATAAGCATGGCAGTTATTTTTTACCAAAGGAAAAATAAATGGGCACCAAAATGAGAGAGATTAGTTTCCGGGGTTTTGCTTGTTATTTATTTATTTTTCATTATTGTTATTATTTTTCCTTTTTTTTTCTTTTTTTCTTTTTCTTTCTACTACAAAAATCATGGCACAGGAAATGGCAATTTGCACTACATCGGGAACATAAATACTATTTCTCCAAGATGTGTGTACTAAAGCAAGGTACAATAAAAACTAACAGTTTTAGAGTACAGTAGAATCAAGTTGTGATCTCTCTCTTGCAGTGAATGTTCTGTTTTGAACTGACTGTCATT
>NW_011270305.1:0-430 GCF_000146605.3 Meleagris gallopavo
TACATGTTCATACCTCCATTGGCCCCTTCTGAGCACACAGAATGTACTCTCACTGTCATGTGGCAAAACTACCATCCTGTTTACTGCTGTACAGCCTTCACATTATTTTGGACACTGGGACTAAAAAAAATCAAACAAATAAGCAAAAACCTCCATCTTATCCCCTCCATTGATAATTGTGCCTCATAAATTGTGCCTCATTTGCAATTATTTGGGTCCCATTTAAGAAAACAAATTCTATAAGCTGTGTAGATACTCTGTAAAGGGAAGCTGAAAGGAGAGGGAAAAGGGAAAGGGAAAGAGGAATACGGAAGGGAAAAGGAAGAGGAATTGGGAGGTAAAGAGGAAGGGGAATGGGGAGGAGAAGAGGAAGGGGAAAGAGAATGGGGCAAGGAAGGGAAGGGAGAAGGGGGAAGGGGAAGGAAAAGGA
>NW_011270307.1:0-479 GCF_000146605.3 Meleagris gallopavo
AGAAGGTAAGCAGCCTGAGGTGCCTCTGTGTGGATATAGGGTGTGAGCAGAGATGTGGGAGGGATGGAAGCCTGGGCTCCAGCAGTTGCTTTTCCCCTTTCGATCTTTTTGCAGACATCAAGTATCAAACATGGCTCTAGCTGTCATGGTAAAATTAAGAGTAAAGGTCATAATTGCTGATCAAATGTACTGATGTGTTATTCAAGCAAACAGGCATACAACAGGAGATTTAGATACTGTATTTAAAATTAAACCAACCTGATGCCCAGCTGGGAGTACAGATGGGAGACACAAAAACGCCAGAGCTCTTCTTCTATAAAGTCTTCATTTTATTAATGTTTATAAACAATTAATGAAAATGGTTACAGATAACAGGAAAAAAAAAACCTTGGACAAGTTGTGCTGTGTGGACTATTGCACATTATTGTGTTGATTAATAATAACATGCCCATAGAAGTGAGAATGTTCAAGCTGTTGAC
>NW_011270308.1:0-513 GCF_000146605.3 Meleagris gallopavo
CGCCTTCGCTCTCAGGGCTAGAAAGCGGCATTCGCGATGTAGCGCTACACCGATTTCTCAGCGGCTTTAAACTGGAACTTTAGTCGCTACGTCCAGTGGCAGAATCCCGCACGCTGTGCTGCGTCCGAAGTGCATAGCACTTGTTGTAGTCTGGCAATACGTTTCCGTGTGCGCTTCTGATGACCTCTACCTTACAATCACCAATATCAATTGAATCAGCAATATCACATTACCATGCAGAAGTAACAGATTTAAGTCAAAAAATTACAACTTTTCAACTAGAATCGACTCCATTACATTCCTCATTATGACGCTTACTCCCAGACTTTGGGGCATTTTATTGCAGAACCACCACCTGTGTCAAAAGTAGATGGCAGTTTCCCTCAGAAACACCCGTTTCCTCACAAATATGTGGCTCATTCTATCCGAAATACATTTCTGTCCCCCGAAAGGTGGCATTTTCTCCCAGAAACACCAGCTTGCCCACTGACACATGACCTTCCCCCCCGGTAA
>NW_011270309.1:0-416 GCF_000146605.3 Meleagris gallopavo
GCTGAAGAGGACCACGATGTCATTCACGCACTCCTTCACCAGCTTCTCTGGCAAGGATGTCTTCAGGGACAGCTGGGAATAGTCCAGGGGGACGACTTTGAGATCATCTAGGAAGGAGGAACAGAGTCAGGCAGGCAGCAACACGGCAGGCTGAAATAGGCCCTGAGGAGCCAGTGCTGCACTCCGGGCCAAACCTCTGTACACTCTGCTGCACTCTGAAGCCTGCGGGGTCAGGTGCGAAGCACCTGCCTGGAGCTGGAGGGAGCTTTGGAGCTGGCAGGAATGCTGCTGTGTCCCTGCACAAGCTCTGATGCCGATTGCACACAGAGCACCAGTTTCCTGGCAGTTTGGGTAAAAAAAAGCAGCTCCAAAGCATTTCCCTCCGCATGCACTTGTCCCAATCAGGACCATGGGGA
>NW_011270310.1:0-524 GCF_000146605.3 Meleagris gallopavo
AAAAGAAGCAGCTTTAAAGGAAAAAAAACACTATTAAAAAACCAAACAAACATTTTCTACAGCATCTGCTCTTTATTTCCTAATGCCCAGGATGAATTTACGTATCCTGTTGCTGACTAACTAGAAGTATTTGGTTGTGAGGAGTTGAAAAGAAGCAGTGCCAAGCAGGGGGAATTTTAGCTGGCCAATAAAATGACATTAGTTTTTCCACATGGGGTTCTGCTTCATGTTAAAAGCATAGCAGGCAAAGTCAAAATTGAATCCTGTTCAAAGAACACTATTTTTAGACACAACATGCATGCACACACAGCATTTCTCATTAAATACACTTGATTTATGAAGTCCTGGGTGTCCTACTAAGACAGACCTAATGCCAGCCAAGAAAACACAAAGTACTCTCAACAACCACTTTTTCTTGGGCTGAGCTATGCAGTGCACATCACAGCTCCTGCTTAAATGAAGCTCATTTGCCCCAGAAGCCCCTCCAGAAATATGTTTTCACTAACTTCATGTTTCATGCTCCG
>NW_011270311.1:0-482 GCF_000146605.3 Meleagris gallopavo
AGGCCATTTCCCAGGACAAAAAACTTTTTGCTAGATTGAATTGCCAACCTTCCTCTGCATGTTAGCTGTACACTACAATGACAAGAGCAGTAACAATAACTCAGGAAATGCTTGCCTCTCACACATATGTCTTGCCTACATGATACAGTTTCTACCTTTCTCAGGTCCACTTATATTGATTCCTCTGCTTGTGAAATCGTGTTACACCATCACCAAAGTAATTGAGATAAATATGACACTTTAAAAAGCAACATTTTTAGCACATCATTTAAAAATCTGACATATAATAAATAAATACTCAAAATTAATATTATCAGCTAGCAGGGCAGCACTAGTTAACATTAGGGAAGGAACTGTAAGGAAGTCAGCTCCATCACCAAGACGAGTGCCATCACTTTCTCATGACCTACAGTTTTACAGACAATGTCTCTAGAAAAAAAAGAAAAAACATAGGAAAAGAAAAGTTGCAAGCACAGAAATAT
>NW_011270312.1:0-525 GCF_000146605.3 Meleagris gallopavo
ATAGCTATTATGGACTAAATGAACTGGATGTGTGGGAATGGAATGTTGTTTCTGCATTATGTATTAAAAAGGGCAACTGATCTGAAGAAGCAGAGCATGATGTATTTGTGTTCTGTAACTTACCCTTAGAAATAGTTGATGTAAAAAGTTGGAGTACTGTATATGTTACTAGCATATTTTAGAAACATAGTTGCTGAATTATGTGATTAATTCTTTCTTGCAAAACTGCAATGGATTTTAAACGTTCCAAACAACGCGGGTATAGTATTAGGGACTAGAAAACATATTGTAGGGTTGTTCTGTTAGGATAGGAGACTCCCAGCAAAAGAAAAACAGATTTAACAAACTTCAAAGAAGCTAGGGCCTCTATGCAAGGCTGGACTGTCTCACTCTGCGGGAAGGTTGGGATGCAACAGGCCGGCATCCAGATACTCCCCTCTGTCCTCCTTCAGAGCTTATCTCTATGCAAGGGAGGGCAAGCAGACATCCAGAAACAATAGCCAAAGTGTGGAGTAAGTGTTAGAA
>NW_011270313.1:0-403 GCF_000146605.3 Meleagris gallopavo
GTTTTCACTATTACATTCTCTTGTCCTCCTATTTTTGTGTTCCTTGCCCCATTCTCTTGGCCTAATGACCCCTTGGCTTTGTGTTGCCACATTCATGTCGGCATTCAGTTTTGGCGTTCCCTGCCGTATTGTCTGGGCCGTCATCCTTGGCATTTCCTTCCATGTTCTCTTGGCCCTTGCCTTTGCCTGGGCATTCCCTTGCCCTCCTGTTTTTGTGGCAACACCTGGGGCGGGGTGCAGCCCTGCGAGCACAGCTGGGGGCAGTTTGGCTGTGGAGTGGGGCAGAGCCAGGCTCCACCCCTCCCTGGATCCCCATTGAAGGGCTGGGAAGAGTAGGGGCAGCATGTGAACCTGGGGATGCTTCCTTTGGAGTATGCCTTGTTCTTGGTGATGGAGTGAGTGT
>NW_011270314.1:0-439 GCF_000146605.3 Meleagris gallopavo
CCAGAAGTTGTTTTTTCAATTTCCAAAAAGACATTTACAGGGGGGAAAAAAAAAGCAACAAACCAAGTGTGTCAAAATCCTGAATACACACAAAAGCATATTTTGCAGACTTCAGTAATATTTTGTATTTTTATTATTGCTTTTTAGACACGCCAGAGCAGCCGAGCTCAATAGCAAAGAGAGTCCAAGATGGCCGGTAGGACTTAGGCACATAAGCAACATGAAAATGGATTCAAAAACAGTTGTGTTTTCTTTCACCTTGTATTCCCACACCCTTCAGCAGAAAAAAAATAGTCTGCGTGACCTCAGTCTGAAGGAAATGTTTCAGAATGCCTCCACTCCACTTTTAACTGTCATAAAAAATGAGTAGTTGAAAGAGAGCAGCAGATTCCGTTCTTTTATCTCATTTATTTTAAGGTTTGGACTCTAATCTGGCATT
>NW_011270316.1:0-499 GCF_000146605.3 Meleagris gallopavo
GCCTGTTTTGCACAGTTCTTCACTTCTGCCTCCCAGTAGAAACCATTCTTCTACATGAGAAATACATTAAACTCCTGCAGACAAAAACTTGACAACTGAGAAATCCCACGCTGATCTTTGTTGTCCATCCCTGAACAGGTGGACTTACATTTAAAAAGAACTTCCACAGTAAAATAGTTGAAATGTGACAGTATGCGTTTTGGAGCAGGTCCGGGCCCCACAGTTTCCACAAACAAGGAGGTCAAATAGTTTTAAAATTCATGGGGTTTGCTCCGCAGCCCCAGGACATAAGGTGTAACGGAAGACCAAGACTTGGATTTTCTCAATGGCTTCAGAAAGTCAAACAAAAATTCAGACTGAAAGCACTGTTCACAAGGAAATTCACTCAACCTGGGCACACATCTTTCAAAAATCCACCTGTTTACCAGCCCAAAGTGTCTCTCACTGTGTCCAGCGTGTTAATCTGCCCACTTTGGTCTCCCTGCAGTAATGCCGTTAG
>NW_011270317.1:0-470 GCF_000146605.3 Meleagris gallopavo
AAATTCTTTGAGCCTCCACAACCTAAATGCCAGGAGTATTTTGGAACTTAGCATTAAAAATAAAAGGCATGTCAAATCAACCTGGATAACCACTTACAGTACTTTGATTTAGAGTCTGCACTCCAATCTAAGACAGATACCATGAATGTATCCAGCCAAGAACTACAAACTCTTCACATTGAAGTACTACAATAGTTCAGCATCTCAGATGTTTGTTTTTCTGCCAAGTGCTCCTCTCTCAACACAAATCCAAGACAAAATATCAGCTTCCACAAACAGAATGAGGAAAATTCTATGCTGTGTCACAGAATCATCCTGTCATTTGTGTTGGAATGGCCTCTGGAGCTCTCTAGTCCAAACTGCTACCCAAAGCAGGCCCAGCTGTGAGATCATCTCAGGCAGATCATGGTGTTATCTGTGTCTGTCTTGAACACCTCAGTCGAATGGTGTGACCTCTCTGAGCAACCTCT
>NW_011270318.1:0-481 GCF_000146605.3 Meleagris gallopavo
GACAGAGAAAGGAAGGGGAGGAAGGAAGAAAGAAAAGGCAATTAAGCTAATGCAAGTTGGGTGTCACAAGGTTATAGATATTTCAAGAGCTGAGCAATTTACCGTCTGGAAAGGGAGAAGAGCTCTTGCATAAAATGTCCCTCAGTTCAGATTTATTATGCTTTTACTTGCGTTATATGTGATACAATTAGCAGGGGGTGCCAATAAGGCATTCTCTCAAGGACGTGGTCATTCTGTACCATCTGTTATTAATTGCATTGTCCTTTCCGCAGATAGCTAGAGGGGAAAAAGTTCCCTGAGAACCACCTGCAAATTCTAACCGTACGATGACTGGAATTTAAAATACCTAAACCAGAGAAAGCACAAAGCTGCTTCTCAGAAATCCAAGGGAAACATATATAAGACCCTGGTGTAATGTAGCTTCAAGTTGTATTGATTTCTTTTAATTTCAACACCTTGATATCTGCCCTGTAAAAAAAAT
>NW_011270320.1:0-400 GCF_000146605.3 Meleagris gallopavo
TACCTTTGTCTCAAAGCATGCTGAGGAACACAGATGGACAAGAACTAGCAAGTTCTGGTCAAAGCTGGCAATATTTCATTTGGCTGCGAGGCAGTATTTTGTGTGGGCTTATGTGCAGGGAGATAGCCATCTCGGAGGTGCTGCACATCACTCTTACCTAGGTGCCCAGGAATGCCACACTGGCAGAAGAAGGTTAAAAAAGGGATCTACAACCAAGAGCGTTGTGTCTGACATCAGATGCCTCATGACGTGATGCCTGCCTGCTGATGGATTCTCCTGGGCCTGCTCTGTCTGTATCTGCTTGCTGCCTAATGCCACTGCAGCACTCCCCCCTGAACTTTGCCTCAGACCATTGGAACGGCATGCATCAGGACACTTCTGGATCTTGATGGTGACTATG
>NW_011270321.1:0-307 GCF_000146605.3 Meleagris gallopavo
AAACAGTGTATTGTCACTGCTGATTAAGTGTAGTCAGAATTACGTGAATAGTCTGAGGAAATTAATTTAACAAATCCAAACAGCATTTCAAACAAATCCTGCCATGCAATCTGGAAACTGTCAAGCTTACAGAGGGTGGATTTAGATTAGGTATAAAGAAATGTCTTTTACAGTGAGGGCGGTGAGGCACTGGAACAGACATGTGGTGGATGCCCTGTCCTAGGCAACTTAAAGGTGAGACTGGATCAAGCCCTGGGCAACGTGATATAGCTGTGGATATCCCTACTCACTGCAGGGGAGTTGGACT
>NW_011270322.1:0-453 GCF_000146605.3 Meleagris gallopavo
TTACATATGACCTGCTTGCTTTCGAGTTACGAATTGAAGATTGTGCATATGAATTAGTGACATGAGTTCAACTTGGGAGGAAGCGTCAGGCGTAAGAGCAGACAGTTTACATGCTGGGTTGCAGCTGAGGGTTACTTTTTCTATCGGGGTTAAAGATCAGCCATACAGCACGAGGGCAGAGAGCTACCATTATTAGTTACGATGAAACGTTAAGCGTTACTTCCTAAGGATCAGGATAAGGAGCTTCACAAATGGGATACTGTTAAGTCCAAAGGGCTCAACATTTGGTTCAGAGGCAAGTCAAACTCTTGGGAAAAAGGAAAGAAAGCAAAGAAAGGAACAGGGAAGAAGAGAACTAACAAAATCCAATAAAAAAAGCAAAGAAAAACCAAGACAAAGCCAAGAAACATACTCTGAACAGGAAAGGAATGACTTGCAGCAAGGAACAAGATC
>NW_011270324.1:0-513 GCF_000146605.3 Meleagris gallopavo
TATCAATGGCTTTGTATCTTTTTTCATATATTCAGTGTGGCTAAGTTCTTCGGACTTCTGCTGCAGAAAACAGGAGTTAATAATTTTGGGTCTGGGGCCTAAAAACAAAAATTAACACCAATAAATCTCCAAATTGCCAAGGAATGGAAATATTATATCCACTTATACTGGATAATAAAGACCAGGACTGAACCAAAAAAAAAAAGAGCCCAAACAGATAACATAGAAGTAGGTTAAAGTAGGTTACATCTTAACTGTATGGTTAGTATATTCATCTTTGAAAAACTTGCCAAGATTTTTCCATATAAAACAGCTTTAGGATACAAAATGCAGAGTAGCCCAGACATTCAGTTGCAGGTCTCTCCCCAAGCAATCCAAAGTAAGTTTTGGGGAAGATGATGTTTGGTTAACAGTAGCAGAAACCGTTCCCATGACACAAAGAGCTGAAAAAGGGATCTGCATGAAGTGAAAGATTAGGACATTGGTAGTGTATCTTCTCTTAATTTACTACTT
>NW_011270325.1:0-385 GCF_000146605.3 Meleagris gallopavo
TTCTTTACTATGGCCCAAGTCCCTGTGGATGTCTTGTCCTTCCACAAAGCTGCTCACACTGGAGGAGGCACAGGCGCGGACACGAGGCCACAGCACAACTCCTGTTGTGTCAGACAGCAGAGACATTGAAGTGCAGGAAAACCCCACAGTTTTACAGGAGAAATTGCACACAGCCATTGGCTTTCCATCTGAAAGGTGAAGACGAGTTCCTTTTGCAGCACCTATCATAATTATTTGGGTGTGGGGGTTTTTTTCCATTATTAGAAATGCAAAACTTGCTGAACTAAGTACCCTAATCGTGCCTGAGGTGTTGTAGCGAATTTCCACTCGCTTTGGACTCTGAAACAATGTTGGTTCTCCTCTAAGCAGAGCTGTTGGACAGACC
>NW_011270326.1:0-422 GCF_000146605.3 Meleagris gallopavo
AAGTCCTCACGTCGCACTGAGAATGTGGGAAACTCAGAGACTCATCCTGTATAACATTAGTGGAGTGGAAGGATTAAAGGTGAAGAAAAGAGGTTCCATGTGTTTTTAAAAAGCCTTGTGATGAAGACAGAAAAATCTGAGTTTAATTAGTCTAGAAGGAAAAAAAAGAAAAAAGGAATGAAGTGGAAATGTGACATTCTTGATGTAAAGAGCAAATTGGACAGGAATAAGTGAAGTATTATTGGTTCTGCATCAATGCAAGAGGCTAGGCTGGATCATCTCCCTCCTTCCAGTCTTAATTTCTGTTAACTCAGTCTTCCATCCGAAAGAGCTGCACCATTGTCTGAGATTAAAATTGATTTTTGATAATAGACACTTATGTCCTACACTTCTTAATTGATGGTAGATTCTTTTGTTAACCT
>NW_011270327.1:0-421 GCF_000146605.3 Meleagris gallopavo
GATGTCCCTGATGAAGGGGAAACCCAGATGCTTGTACCAACTGGGCGTAGAAGCCCTTGGGAGCAGCCCTGCGGAGGACTCGGGGATCCTGGTGGACAAAGAGCTGGACATAAGCCAGTAGTGTGCACTTGCAGCCCAGAAGGCCAACTGTATCCTGGGCTGCATTCAAAGAGGAGCGACCAGCAGGGAGAGGGAGGTGATTGTCTCCCTCTACTCGGCTCTGGTGTGGGTCCCCATGTGCAGCACTGCGTCCAGGCCTGGGGCTCCAGCACGGGAATGATGTGGAGCTTTTGGAGCAGGTCCAGAGAAGGGCCACGAAGATGATCAGAGGGCTGGAGCACCTCTCTTAGAAAGAAATGTTGAGGGAACTGGGATTGTTTGTGTGGGAGAGAGAAAGCTCTGGAGATAGCTCATGACAGCC
>NW_011270328.1:0-404 GCF_000146605.3 Meleagris gallopavo
CACAGATGTTTAAACTGTTGCTGAGGAGGGCTGTGCAGATTCAAGGACGTTTCAGTTCTTCAGCTTTCCACAGTGTCCTGTCAGCAAAGGTACTATGGGCAAGACGGGACAGAAGGGAAGAGAACCAGAAAAATTCTGCTCCCCCAAACAGTGAACTTATGGAATTCTCCCACTTCCAGGAGGATCCTCATCTTATCCACACTTTGTAAGAGCCAACTTACAAAAAGCCAACTTCCTTGTGATGTCCTGCATGCAGCAAGAGTGGCTGGCTGTGATGGACATAGGAAAAAAGGCAGATGTTAGAGATGAGAGAGATGTGAGAGATTCAGAGTTCACAATGCTATTAGCTTTCTTTATTTTTATTTTTTATTATTTTATTTTTTTTGTTTGTTTTATTCTTGTTT
>NW_011270329.1:0-388 GCF_000146605.3 Meleagris gallopavo
ATTTATTCAGGAAAAAAGAATCCTTTTTATAGAGAATAAAGTACACAAATTGCTGGGGAGATACAAAAGAGTGACGTTTCCAACAGATGTTTTCATTCAAAACTCTGTGAGCAATTAAAGAAAATCTTAAAATGTTTACTTAAAAAATAGCTTGTATGTAGCTAGAATAGCCTGATGTTTTTTCAAATCTCCTCCCTAAGAGACAGAAGCTAAAAACATTCTGATCGTTAGGTGGGAGAATATGTAATCTTAGAAGGAGACTCCACTTGCAGATCTCACGTCTGTGCTTCCACGTTGCTGTTTGGCCAGCAAAGCCTGAAGAAGGATGAGCTAATGATGGGCTGTGCAGAATGCTGCAGTGACATGGTGACACCAAGCTGTGGCTGTT
>NW_011270330.1:0-469 GCF_000146605.3 Meleagris gallopavo
TATAGACACATCACAAGGTGTTATAGTAATAATGAAAGTATCAAATCTATGCATTTTTATATTGAAAATATTTCATAACTTTCATTTTGAAATAAATTCATGTAATACAATACTTTGTTTTCTGTATTAAAGAAGGTTTTGTAATCACCCATCTCTAAATTAAATTCCTTGCTATCTTTTTGATTGCTTTGTTTGTTTGCTTGTTTTAATTTGAAGATAGCTGAATTGTTTAGTCAACCAAACAACACCAGTATTTTTTTATTCTTAAGAATTTTATGGGAATTTACAAAAAAAAAAAAAAAGAGACCAACATACAATTTTATTTAGCTCAGAAAACACACAAAGAACGCTTAAAACAATATCAAGTAATATTATATAAACCAATTATAAAAAATATCCATATATATCATCACCCAAAGTTTAGTTTAAGGGGGAAAATAAATAAGCAAAGCAAAACAAAGAAATAAAT
>NW_011270331.1:0-317 GCF_000146605.3 Meleagris gallopavo
GCATGTCTGCCATCACTACCAATACTCTGATTTAAGCCAGGATTTAACTTTATTATGAAGACTAAAAAAAAAAGAATGAAAAAAAATCACTTGTGTCTGAATGTCATGCCTAGATTATGTAGAAGAGCACACCTAAATTCACTGCATCCTTGTGACATTATGGCATCACTGCACTTCATTGCCATTCTGCATGCTCCTTCACGTCTTTCTGATTAATTGAAATTTCCATGGTACTTTTCACTTATGAAGATGCTCTTTCTTGAGCTAAGGTCAGGTTATTATCTCTTTCAATAAATCCATTTAGACCAAAGATTACA
>NW_011270333.1:0-403 GCF_000146605.3 Meleagris gallopavo
GCTGTCATTTTTAGATAAGAATACAACTCACAAACTGCAAACTATGAACTATTGATCTTATACCCATAAAAATAAACAAGAAAATCAAGACAATCCTTTTTTAAAAAGGCAAAACAATTATTGGAAAAGGTCTAAACACTACAGTATCTTTAAAAAGAAATTATACACTTGATACTATTTTCAGTTCCTCATTTTCTCTATATACTAAAATTTGTATTTTCAAATGCTGTTCATATTTAGTTCAAGTCTTTTTCTGTTTTGCCTCCTACGTGGAGAATTTATATTTTGAGAAGTTTAAATATTGATTTATTTCAGCAAATTAATCCACTACTGAATAGAAAAGCAAGCTTCTTTTATGATGGAAGCTGATGAAAATAGAGTCCTCTTGATTTAGATGGGATAC
>NW_011270334.1:0-385 GCF_000146605.3 Meleagris gallopavo
TTTGACAGGCTGAAATCATACCATATTGTATTTGTACAACAGAAACAAGCTGTGGGTGAAAGCGTGATCTGTCACAGATCCCTGCCACCAGGCACAGTCGAGCGTGCACCTGGTCTGCTCTGAAAGTACCATCTTATGTGCAAACAGTGAAAGGCTATAGCCATCGTTTCATGATCTCTGCTGACAGGTGAAAGTCTGCTAAACATCTTGAAGAGGTTTTCAAATCAGAATACCAAGTTTCCAGAAAAAAAAAAAAATAGTGACTGGGATAATTGAATTTATTCTTACTGCTCTGAAGCCATCTTTGCAACTCTGTGCAAGGCAGTTTATAGCCCTTGGTGTGAAAAATGCTTCTCCCAAAATAGTTTACATAACAATTTTCAAA
>NW_011270335.1:0-348 GCF_000146605.3 Meleagris gallopavo
GGGTACCAGAGGAGGCAGTAGTGATGTTGGGGGGCAGTTGCAGAAGAACACGAGGAGCTCCTCAGCAGGAAGCCACAAACCCTGCAGAAAGCTGCAGGAGACTCAGAGCACGTATGGGTGCCCAGGAGGAAATGCAGGCCCAGAGTTTGAGCAGCACCCGGCCTTGGAGTGCTGCAGCCCAAGACAAGCTATTCTGCCTTTGCCAAGATGGCTTTTCAAGATGGACTTGTCTGTTCTCACAAAAACCAGGGGGCTGACCCATCCAAAGCTTGCTGATTGCTTGGAAGCCCAAATCCAAGCCTAGGGGCAACGATCTCCTGGGTGTGATCATGCGGTGCCTGAGCGAGA
>NW_011270336.1:0-302 GCF_000146605.3 Meleagris gallopavo
AGCACCACTAGCTGACCAAAACATCTCAGTGTTCATGCTCTCCACCTATCAGACAGACTTCATCTTGGTAAGAGACATCAGGGTCACCTGCCGGCAGATGGCACTTAATGACACTTCAGTGACACTTGGGAGATCCAGTTGCTTGAGGAGCAGCAGGATCACCAAGGTTTGCTTTCCCCAGAGCTCTGTGCCATTAGGCTCTCTGACATCTCAGGAGCTTCTCTGTGGAGCAAGGCACTGTGGGATGGGTATGTGAGATACCCATATTTATACCCTACTTATGGTAGATAACCTTACTGATG
>NW_011270337.1:0-334 GCF_000146605.3 Meleagris gallopavo
AGAAAGGCCGCCCCACGGACACCCCCTGACAGGGCCCCATGCGGGTGTCCCAGAAACAAATGTTCAACCATCTCACACGGGCTGGGCGGCCTTTGCCAAGAGCGACCGGCAACCTCATCATATTTTACTGCAGTGACGGAAACAGCTGCGAGACGATCAAAAACTTCAAAGTACTCCCAAAAGAGCCAGGCTACGAATAACGCAGCAAATGCCAATGGGAACCTGGAACTCAGAGAACTTTACAGTCCCTAGGAGAAGAAAAAAGGCTCCTCGGGTGACTTGAGCTACGATGCCCAGCCACCTGAGGAAAAAGAGCTGGCCATCGGGCAGTTTA
>NW_011270338.1:0-443 GCF_000146605.3 Meleagris gallopavo
GGGAGCGGCCCCCTCGGGGGGGTCACCATGCAACACCTGTAAAACCACTCCTTGGGGGAAGTACGACAGGCACAGCAGCCCCCAGACCACCCCAGCATCACCTCTGCCCTCCCACTCCTCTCCACCATCAGTCAGGAGGTGGGAGCACCCCCGGCGTGTGGGTTTGGGGGCATCATCTGACAGCCAGAGAACCACTGCTGGCATCACCCGGGGCTTTCTATGCTGTGCTGTGCCAATAAATAAAGTAGCATCACAACTGTCCATGCTGTCCTTTTGTCATGTCATTACCTGACCCACTGCCGGACCTCGTGTGCCACTTGGCGTTGGCAGACAGCCATGGGTCGTGTGGGATGGCTTTGGACTCCAAGAGTGGGCTGCAACATCACTGCGTTTCCACTCTCAGCACTGCTTCACTCCTCCAGAGCCAGGGCCACAGACAAAGC
>NW_011270339.1:0-374 GCF_000146605.3 Meleagris gallopavo
CAAAAAATGAGACAAATTTCAGATCGCTCATCTGATGTACAAAATGAGAGGAATATAGGATAATTTAAAAAGAACTTCATTTCACCACTTCTCTGGGCAGTTCCTGTTCTAGAAAGTCAGGTGATTGTTTGACCTAAAGAATGTCAGAAGATTAGGTATAGTTTTGATTTTAATATAAACAAGCAGCTCCTTTACTCATAATAAAAAAGAAATAGCTCTAAAGATTTCTTTTTTTTATTCCTTATGTCTTTTTTTTTGGAATTTTTTTAAGGCTATTTAATTGACGGCTAAAGACATGATTCACTTGAAATAGCATTCTCAGGTGTATACGTAGATCTAGTTTATTCTGAGTTTCTTAAGTTTAAAAAAAAAAA
>NW_011270342.1:0-384 GCF_000146605.3 Meleagris gallopavo
ATAGTCAAACCCCGCTAGGGGTGATGAGGAAGAAAAAAAAGTATATTTATAGCGGAAAGCAAAAGGAGTGGGTAAGAAAATATTTGCGTATTTGTGTATCCAACAGTCCTGAATTTTAACAGGAGAATCCATAGCAATGATAACTGTGGAATTCCTTCTTGTTTTTAGGAAAAAAATCTTCTCTTCATTGCAACTGTTTCTAGTATGCAAACTGAAGAACCAGAGCAATGAAATTTGGCTTTTTGCCTTTTCAGGGGGAGGTTCATTTCTAGCCTAGCAAATGTGACTTACGTAACAACAATGATAATCTGTCATCTGGGAGATATGGAAGCCCTAATAGCGAGAGATGAGAAAAGCATGTTCAGCTGCAGTAGGCTGCTAGAA
>NW_011270343.1:0-372 GCF_000146605.3 Meleagris gallopavo
CTCTCCATACCAAAAAGAACATTATGATAATTATGCATCTAGAAGATCATTGGTCTTTAATAGCAATAAAATTGTTTCTGATAATTTCTTTCTAATAATGGGCAAATTTCATTAGGAATAGCAATAAAGATACATAGGAAAAAGTTACCTTACCCCACTGGTGACAGAGTCCCTAACTATAAAGCATTCATAGGGGTCTTCAACAAGGGAAGACTCCCTAGAGAGAGAAGAGCCCTTAAATGATCCCAGGGAAGTCCAGATTCATGGGAAGCATAGGAGAATTGCTTACACCTGTGCTTCCTGGGCCAGTCACATCCTTCATAAGGTACTCAATCATCAGTTCATACTGTGATGTAACAGTTCCCTTACAAA
>NW_011270347.1:0-311 GCF_000146605.3 Meleagris gallopavo
ACTTATCTAGGCTTCTAATTAGCTGTCTTTGATCCAGCTCTGTAACTTTCATATGTACTTCCCTGCTTTCAGCTTCTTGATACAGAAAATAAACCGGTAACAGTTTAGGCTTCACTTTGCAGGTCTGATGTCAACGTGACATTTCAGTTTCCACTGAGATGACACTAGAAGGAGAGCTGCACTCTAAATCAGACTTCCCAGAAGATGAAGTACCTTAGCTTTACTAGTTCCCAAGGGAGTATGCAGGTGTGGATTAAGGGGCCCACCCCACCCCTTTTCCTTCCTTGTTCATCTCAGTAAATAATGCACCC
>NW_011270348.1:0-321 GCF_000146605.3 Meleagris gallopavo
TTGGTTGCAGACTTTGCAGCTGATTTTCCTTGGGATGAGTTACTGCATTTGTTTTTCTCATTCAACTCCTTGTCTGTGAAATGGCAATAGTAATTATTTTTTCTGCCTTTTCCATTTTACACAGAAAATCTTCAAAGCCCAGACCAAGTCTGCAGTGTTTGTTGGGGATGGTGGGGCCCTGGTTTTGATTGACTGCATGCAAATAATCATGTGATCAATTAATATTATTTTTCTTCTTTTTTTTTTTTGTGTCCTATTGTATGTGTATGGAGCACTTGACAAAGCTGATGACAAAAGAAAACAAGTATTGTTATCCCTGCA
>NW_011270349.1:0-490 GCF_000146605.3 Meleagris gallopavo
GTACATGGAAATGTCAATACAGTGCCAGCATAAGTAATTATGTGTTCAAAATTATGAATGGGAAATAAGTAGTTAACGTGACAGTGCCTGTCATGTTAAGCCAAAAAAGAAAGGGTAAGTATCTTGTTCTAGTTTAATGCTTATGTCTACTGAGAGTAAAGCTATATTTTACTTCTCTTTATGTTCTTATTTTCTGAGGCAGAAAATAAGACTTCTGACTTAGATTCCCTTTCTACTATTTAGGTCTTCATGCTCATTTAAGTTACTGGTATCTTGGGTCTGTGACAGTTTAAACAAATAAACAGAACTGCAAAGAAAAAAAAATTAACCCTTTAATAATGGGCAGACCTGAAGGGTCAACAGAAGTAGTTCATACTATCATAGAAGAGGATTTGGTCCTTAGTGTTTTACACAAATGTGTATTCACACATTTGAATCAGGGAAGACAGAGTTGCTGTGCTCCTGAGTGACCTAATCTATGAAGATAAGG
>NW_011270350.1:0-513 GCF_000146605.3 Meleagris gallopavo
TCATACAGCCCCACTGAATATTAAATCAATCATATCATCTCTGAAAAAAAAAATTAGTCACATGGGGAGAGCTCTGTGGAGACACTGCTATTCAACATGAAGTCCTGAATGGACAAAGTCAGAATGTTGAGCGAATGGAGTAGAAAAAGCAACTGGAAGTAATCGAATATTCTGTAAATCAACCTTTCCTGGAATGCTATATTCAGCTCTACTCATCTTGTCTAAAGAGAGATATAAACAGGAAGGAAAAGGGTTCACAACTGGGTCAGTTACACCACAATCACCAGAGGAACTCATCACCACAAGTCACCATTAAAGTTGAAATTAAAAGAAAAGGGTTAACCTTATGGTAAATGAATGATGGAAACATCAACACAACAAACAAAGCACTACTGTAACTCTGTCAGAGCTCTGCAGGGGAAAACCAACCAAAGTACTACGATAGCTAATAAGCATTCTTTTCAAAGGTCATTAGCAGTTTGCCCCAGCTGCTTTCAGCTCTCTGAATGCCCT
>NW_011270352.1:0-438 GCF_000146605.3 Meleagris gallopavo
CCCTTTAATCATTTTAAATTTCTCTACCTTGCAAGTTTGACTAGTTTATGAAAACTACTATTTAAAACTCTACTGTCAGCAATGCATGGATATCATACAGTCTGTTCATCACGTAGGAATCTTTGCTTGTAATGCATTGTTATTCAAATTCTTCTATAAGCTCAGGTTGGATGTTCCAGTTGCTTGAAAACTGTTGTATTCTACAGTTTAAGTGAAATGTTTAGCACAGAGGACTGGGGGGAAAAAAAAGAAAAAGAAAAAAGGAAAAATAGAGAATGTTGCTCTGAAAACTGTCAACTTCATAGTAGATTTTATTTACTTAAAACATAGCTTTTCTAGACTTTTTTGGATGTATGTGTACCGACAGTAACGGCTCTCAAAGTACTCAAGAATTTCCAGTAAGTTTTCATTTATTATTAAAAGGAATGAATATCTTGC
>NW_011270353.1:0-514 GCF_000146605.3 Meleagris gallopavo
TAAATAGGTGGGGAATAGCAAAAAACAAAAACCACCTGGGAATTCTCGCAAGCAGTGTGAATGTGGAAATAACCACCTCCTGGGACCACCAAAAGTGGCATCAGTACGATGCAGGACGTGGCAAAGACATGCGAGTCAACCTGATGGGGCTAACAGAAAAAGGGCCTCAGAGCTGGGGCACTGCTGCAGCCATCTCCCAAGAGGCCCAGGGAAGAGGTCAAGGGAAGACGTTGCCTTGTGCTTACCGAGAACTTGTCGTACAGCTGGTGGGTGAGCAGAGGGTTCGGGAGCTCCCTGAAGTACATCTTGCAGAGGGAGCTCACGCTGTGAATGTCACGGACGGTCAGCTCAGGAATCTGCTCCGACTCAAATTCACACCTGGAGAGGAGGACACAAAAATGGTTGAGAAAGAGGAAAGCAAGTAAAAGCCACCCACGTGCAGTCCAGCTGTGTCAGTCGCAGCACTCTTACCGGAGGCGCTGGACGTTGGACGCGACGCCGGACAGGCGGTATA
>NW_011270354.1:0-494 GCF_000146605.3 Meleagris gallopavo
CTGGGCTGCATTCAAAGAGGAGCGACCAGCAGGGAGAGGGAGGTGATTGTCCCCCTCTACTCGGCTCTGGTGCGGCCCCATGTGCAGCACTGCGTCCAGGCCTGGGGCTCCAGCACGGGAATGATGTGGAGCTTTTGGAGCAGGTCCAGAGAAGGGCCACGAAGATGATCCGAGGGCTGGAGCACCTCTCTTAGAAAGAAATGTTGAGGGAACTGGGATTGTTTCTGTGGGAGAAGAGAAAGCTCTGGAGATAGCTCATGACAGCCTTCCAAGACTCGAAGGGAGCGCATAAGCAGGAGGGGGCAACGGCTGTTTAGGAGGGTGGATAGCGATAGGACAAGGGGAAATGGTTTTCAAGTGAGACAGGGGAGGTTTAGGTTGGTTATTAGGAGGCAGCTTTTCACGCACAGGGTGGTGACGCACTGGAATGTGTGCTTGAGAGTCACTTGCAGGATGATCTGCTCCATGATCCGTGACCAGCACAGAGGTGAGAC
>NW_011270355.1:0-529 GCF_000146605.3 Meleagris gallopavo
CCTTTAATATGTAAAGTCACATAGATTTCCTGTTACTTAGGGAATGTGGGAGGACACAGAATCCACACATGTCCAGAATCATGAAGTACTTATTAGCATGTGGATGAAATATTTTCACTATGAATACTTGAGAAAAGATTAAATTAATGACTGAAAAGCATACATGTGTTTGATATTTGCAAGAAAGCGTACTTATTCTGATTTTATTCTGAGATGCCCTAAGAATATTAAAAGCTCCTGGAACCTTCAAATCATTAGTTTTCTATCAGCACCTGAAAGAATAAAAGTAGGGAATGAAATTACTGCCTTAGAGACATTAGTGTGGAAGTAAGGAATGCCCCCTGACCTCACTGGCTGTAAAAAGAGTGAAGAAAAAAAGGAAATCGACAATGGGGGGAAAAAAAAATGCAACTGAGAAATTAAAAAAGAAATACTGAAAAATAAATTAGAATGTGAATTCTTCGCATGTATCTTCTTTGGTTAATCTCATAATTCTTCTCTTTTGAAAGGCAAAATGAACCATATGGTA
>NW_011270356.1:0-500 GCF_000146605.3 Meleagris gallopavo
ACTTGAAAACCATTTCCCCTTGGCCTATCGCTATCCACCCTCCTAAACAGCAGTTGCCCCCTCCTGCTTATGTGCTCCCTTCGAGTCTTGGAAGGCTGTCATGAGCTATCTCCAGAGCTTTCTCTTCTCCCACAGAAACAATCCCAGTTCCCTCAACATTTCTTTCTAAGAGAGGTGCTCCAGCCCTCTGATCATCTTCGTGGCTCTTCTCTGGACCTGCTCCAAAAGCTCCACATCATTCCTGTGCTGGAGCCCCAGGCCTGGACGCAGTGCTGCACATGGGGCCGCACCAGAGCCGAGACGAGGGGGACAATCACCTCCCTCTCCCTGCTGGTCGCTCCTCTTTGAATGCAGCCCAGGATACAGTTGGCCTTCTGGGCTGCAAGTGCACACTACTGGCTTATGTCCAGCTCTTTGTCCACCAGGATCCCCGAGTCCTCCGCAGGGCTGCTCCCAAGGGCTTCTACGCCCAGTTGGTACAAGCATCTGGGTTTCCCCTT
>NW_011270357.1:0-545 GCF_000146605.3 Meleagris gallopavo
AATATACTGTGCTTTGAAAATTAAATTTCAACAGGGCCTTAAAAAAACAACACAACTGTGTACAGGAGAAAATGTTTGGTTTTGTTTTCTTTTGGTTTGAAGGCGAATTAAAGAGAGATCTGCTGGAATCCCAGGAGCAGTTCCAGTGTTGCCAGAAATACAGTGCTCTAAAGATATTATGAAGGCAAATTTTGCAGGGACAGGTAAGATCTTTTACCACACCCGTTGATATAACTGGAAAAAAATTACTATTATTGGCTAAGTGCTCTGAGTTTAATGTGATGGTGTTGACAGTTTGGGGGAAAATGTGTCTGTTTATCTATAGAGTTGAGGAAGGAAAACAGCAATGCAAAAGGCGGTGGTGTTTTCCTATCTTGTTACTGGACAGGAAAAGGAACACCTACTTATTGGAAGGTTGAGTATTTACCTGAGGCTGGAAGCACTCTCCAGAGCATTTCAGAGCAATCAGGTGAATGTGGCCATATTATTCTCTGCTGGAAGTGTGAACAGAAAAACACGCTCCTATTCATCATTGACCACCACAG
>NW_011270358.1:0-518 GCF_000146605.3 Meleagris gallopavo
TGACGTCGGCCGGGTTCCTGGAGCCTTTATGCTGTCACAGTGCGTTGCCACGAGGACAGAGGGCCCTGCCCAAGGACGGCTGGCAGCTGGGTCCAGGCACCTCCTGTGTGAGCTGCGCTGCCCGCAGCCGCTCGCCATGCCCTGTGCCTCAGAGCAGCCCCGGCAGCAGACAAGCTCAGCCTCGTCCTGCTCTGGGTTGCGGTGAAGTGTTACCGTTTGGTGCGATTGGTGAGTGCTGAGTTACCCTTTGGGGTTAGGCTGGAGGCTCGAGGCTTCCCAGATTGGGTTGTGCTTAAGGGTTACGTGCCAAGCGTTATGCATTCGGGTCAGGTTTCAAGGTTACCCTTTTGGGTGAGGGCGAAGCGTGAAGGCAAACGGTTCTGCTTTGTGTTACTGGTTTCTCTCTGGGGTTAGGCTTCAGTGTTACCAGTTTGGGTTAAGGGTTGTGCCGTTACGGAAGGGTAAAGGGCTACCATGTTGGATAAGGGGTAAGAGTTACGGGTTCCCATTTGTGGTTT
>NW_011270360.1:0-372 GCF_000146605.3 Meleagris gallopavo
AGACCCCATCCCAAATTTCTGGGCACTTCCAAGTGATCCATCCAGCAGGTACTCACAAAAGCTGAGAACGTATGGCTTCTCCATCACAAACAAAAATCAATCAGACAACTGTCAGACTCCCAGATTGCTCCAAAACACAGATATACATGTCAAAAAATACTTTATACTAAGAATTCAAACCATTTGGAATTTAAAAATTAAAAAGAAAACTTACTATGTGATTCTCCCAAAACTCATATTTTGAGTTAGTCAACAGTAATTCCTTAGTTACTGGAGAGCAATATAACTTAACTTTCAAGCTGTAAGAAGAAGGAAAAAAAAAAAAGAAAAAAAAAAGAAATGAGTAGCTTTGTTTGTGTTCTTTTAAGTCAA
>NW_011270362.1:0-467 GCF_000146605.3 Meleagris gallopavo
GATGCAGGCACTCACAATCGTTGCTGGGCTGGAGGCGTTTGTCCCACAGCTGGTGAGCAGAGCTGGTGCTCTGGTGAGCGTGTTGCACACGGAGACTGAGCTCTGTGCTTTTCTGGAGAGATTACCTTGTGAGAGCCCACTGGAAGCACCGCTGCGGCGTGTGTGTGAGCTGGGCACAGCTTAGGCTGAGCAGTGACCAGGTGAGCTGGGTTTGGTGCTGGGTGGTTGCTGGGAGGTGTCTCAGCAGAAAAGCTGGGCTGGGGAGGAGTTTCCAGCTCCAACGGTGCCCTTCTGAATGGCTGTATCCAGGGAGAATGGGTTCTTGTTGAGATTCCATCCCATGTTTCAGTGGGATGATGAAAAGGCATTCCTCACCTGCAAAATTGCTGCCGGGCCCCGCCTTCCATGTCAGACCTAAAAAAGGAAGCAGAGCGCAGACTTCAGAGAGTGCAACTTGTGCCTCACTG
>NW_011270364.1:0-462 GCF_000146605.3 Meleagris gallopavo
CGTTAGGGATAATCCTCTGCCTACATTTCTGGACTAATTGAAATCAAAATGATTGATCTTTATGGCTTAAGTAAGACAGGGTGGAATACGTTGTTGTGCTATATTGATTCTTGCAGCCACTGACTTGAGAATCCCTTGGGTTTTGCAAGAGACTGAAAATTTGGCAGGAGGATAATCTATTGTCATGACTATGCCCACGTTTGGCCTGATGACAGACCTGAAAAATGCCATCTCACATCAATTCAGCTGAATGGATCCAAATCTGATGGCTGAGATATCTGTTGGAGTTTCCTTCTGGCAGAGGTGGCAGCTCATGGCAGCAGAAACTGGTGCACTGCAAGTGGGAAAGGGAAAGGACAGCAGTAGAGAGGAACCATGGGAGCTGTGACTTTAAGAGAATGATGTTCCTTTCTGTCTTCCTCTTTCGTTTTGCTTTGGATGAAAAATGCATAGCTCTCACGG
>NW_011270365.1:0-492 GCF_000146605.3 Meleagris gallopavo
TGAAAAGGTCCCGAAACGAGGAGGAGGACGACGATGAGGAAGAGGACAGGGACTCAGACGAGACATGGGACCTGGGCAGAGTTTGGGCCTACAGCACCGAGTGGCCAGCACCGTACATGGCTGACAAGTGCCAGCTGGTGGAGGAGCTGGTGGATGATCTTCTGCGCACCTGCCGAGGACAAACCTGCCACAGCTTCACGCCCCAGCTGCAGCCGGCCATCGGGGTCTGCGTCTATGAAGAATGGAGCACCCACGATGGCAACGTCATCTACCAGCTGCTCGTGCCCGTGAGGCCTCCTCCTGGGCACACCTTCCATGTGGAGCTGGACAACGTGGAGGAGACGGCGACGAGCAGGTCCTGTCTGCGCGTGCAGCTGGAGTGCACCTGCACGAGGGAGCGGCTGCTGGGGGACATGCTCTGCTTTCTGCACCACGATCAGGAGGAGCTGAGAGAAAAACAGGGCCCAGCTTGCTCGACACCTTCTGCACGGG
>NW_011270367.1:0-539 GCF_000146605.3 Meleagris gallopavo
AAATTCTTTATTTCAGCCTAAGTGGTGATAGTACATTTCTAAATAGGTGGGCAGAAAAAGTATCACACGGTTTTAAAAAATATTCTCTATATCATGTCTCTTGTAACATTTCTCTGTAGGTATTTATTTTCCTTTAATAAAGCATTACTCTGAATTATGATTTAATTACCCAGAAAAGCCTAAGGATGTACTCTATTTCATCCAAAAAATCATTGTCTGGGTTAGAGGAATAGTCCACCAAACTCACATACATCTTTATAAGCCGAAGTAAGAGATGTGAAGAGTAGGCTCAGAACAGAGGAGAGAAGGAGAGGTGGGAGACGCTTCTGTCAGGAATGGCTTCCCAGGCTGGGCCCTCAGGGATGAATCCTGCGGCCCTTTAACTGTCACCTGGAGATTTTCTCACTTTCAGTCCTTGTGTTGTCTTTCTACGTGGATAGAGAATTCACAAGTGTAAAATCACTGAAACAGTTTCTACAAAATAGTGTTTCTAGCCTGAGATACTCCAACGAAGGGCTTGTGTGACACAGCCACTGTGT
>NW_011270368.1:0-484 GCF_000146605.3 Meleagris gallopavo
ACCAAGATACCTGCTGGGAAACAAACATGGCGAGCTAGCTGCAAGTGATCCAGGAGACTCCTTGAGCCCAATAATGGTGACTTTCTGGTACAGGTCTTGGACAGGTCGACCAGAGGGGTCGACCAGCTGGCCACCAATGGCTGCTGGACCTGGTGCTCAGCCATGCAGAGGAGGTGGTCAAAGAGGTTAAGATTGGAGGCAGTCTGAGCTGCAGCAACCGTGCCCTGGTTGAGTTTGTGATCTCCAGACACATGGGCCTGGCAAAGAGTGGAGTCAAGATGCTGAACTTCAGGGGAGTGAACTTCAGTGAACTGTTTGAGGAATGGTTGAATGAGATCTCCTAGGAACTGTCCTTGGGCACAAAGGAATGGAACACAGCTGGCAGCACATTTAAGAACATGCTTCTGAGAGCACAAGAGCTCTCCATCCCTCAGAATAAGAATCAGGCGAGGGGCAGGAACTAGCGTGGCTGAGCAGGGACCTG
>NW_011270369.1:0-488 GCF_000146605.3 Meleagris gallopavo
TCCACAGCTAGATCAAGTTGCTCAGAGTCTGAGCCAGGCTCACCTTGAAAGGGCCAGCACATCCACCATGTCTCTGGCAACCTGTGCCACTGCCTCAGCACCCTCACTGTACAAGACATTTTCCTTAGATTTCACCTCCATTTTCCCTTGCTCTTTCCTTTAGGTATTGAAAGGCTGTTACCAGGTTCCCTTGGAGCCTTCACTTCTCCAGGAGGCTGAACAGCCCAGCTCTCCTTGCTTACAGGAGCGGGGTTCCATCCTTGGGTTCGCGTTTGTGGCTGTACTCTGGATGCACTCGCACAGCTCCATGTCTCCCTGCACTGAGGACTCCACATCTGGACGCAGCACTGCAGCTGAGGCCTGACCAGCGCAGAGCAGAGGGATGGGGGATCTCCTCCCTTCGCCCGCTGACTGCGCATCTTTGGATGCAGCCCAGGATACGGTTGGCTTTCTGGGCTGGAGGGCCCATTGCTGGCTTGTGTCCAGCT
>NW_011270372.1:0-457 GCF_000146605.3 Meleagris gallopavo
TGCCTGAGATGCCCCAGCAAATAGCAGGGCTGTTACTGTGCTGAACGCAAGGGCTTTCTCAGCGAGGCGAGTAACAGAGAGCCTTGCTGAGGAAGCTTGTTCCCCGTACTGCATTTCCTCAGAGACTCTGCAAGATTTGTTGAAAACTCAGTGGGACGTATTTATTGTAGGTAATGTTTGAGTGCCCAGCAGGAAGAGGCTCGGGATGCTGAAATGGAAGCCGGGGCTTCTGTCTCCCAGGAGGCAGGCGTCGTCAGGTCCACTTTGGAGCCTGCCGTTGTTTGCGCTGAGCTCAGGAGATCCCTGAGCGTGCCGCTGTGTGCTGCGTGGCCCAGCCCCAAAAGGGGATTCCCGTGTGGCAGGAGGGAAAGGGGGAAGGAGGCCGAGGGCCCTTTTGTCGGCTTCGGCTCCTCTGTGGCCTCTTGCTGGCCGGAGAGAAGGGCTGCCCGCTGGGCAC
>NW_011270373.1:0-515 GCF_000146605.3 Meleagris gallopavo
CGTCGTGCTGAGGGACGTGGTTTAGTGGTGAATACTGGTGGTAGGGGATGGTTGGATCGGGTGGTCTTGGAGGTCTTTTCCAACCGTGGTGATTCCGTGTGTTTTGATGCGTTTGCATTTGTCTCTTCTAAAGTGTATTGCGACTAAAAACCAGTCCCACGTCCCAGCTGGTTTTCAGGGTACCACATTTCCTTTGAAATGCTCTTTGAAATGAAATTTCCTTCCTCTTGCTCCAGGAGAAACTGAACGCTCACTTTAGAAGGAAAACAGAGAACAGGCGTCTGCTGCCAAGCTCCCTGGAAATGCCGGTTCTCTCTCCCACCCTCTCCAGGCATTCGGCTGGCCATCTCTAAGAGGGCACGCGTGTTCCGGGGCTGTCTGCTGCCTGAAGAGCATCCAGGCAAACGTACGTGGAACCCAAGGCCAAGCACCAGACCCGGGCCTGAGTAAAGGCAGCAAAACCCGCCCACTGGTCTTCACGGAGCTCGAGGGCCAGCCTGGTGCCCAAAGGGAGC
>NW_011270374.1:0-412 GCF_000146605.3 Meleagris gallopavo
GGTATGCCTGGGAGAAAATATCATCTTTTTGGAAGCACAGGCCCAATTTCCAAGTGAAATGTGGTATTTCTGGGAGAAAATGACAAGTACGTGGGAGAAAAGTGGACAATTGTGGGAAAGACTGACTTCTCTTGGAGGGCAAGTGTGGTATTTTTGGTGTGAAAAAGGGGTCCTTTGGGGAGAAAACGGGGTGTAGATGGGAGAAAATGTGCTGTTGAGGAGTGTCTAGCAGTATTTTTGAGAGAAAAGGGAAGGTACTTGTCAGAAAAGTGCTCTTTCTGGGAGAGAGTAGCATAGTTGGTTGGAAAATGCCACCCATTTGTGAGAAAGCTGCTTTGTTTCCGGGAGAAAATAGCATTCTCTGGGGAGAAGATGTCCTGTTTTGGATGGAAAAGTAGTATTTGTGGGAGAA
>NW_011270375.1:0-491 GCF_000146605.3 Meleagris gallopavo
CCTTTCCCCACACCCCAGATGGGTCCCGACCAGGGTCAGCGAGTCTGTTGTTCCAGGGGGCCCAAAGCAGCAGTCCCCGCGCACCGAGCAAGAGGCCTTCAGCGTGTCTGACGTCCTGCGCCACCCCCTTACGCAAAGCCTGATCATCTGCTTGCTCATAGATTTGTGGGGAGACTGGTATCTGTTTCGGCTGCCAGGGGTTGCCTACCGGCTCTGGAGAGGAGTGTGAAGACATTAGGCACAGGTTAGCCATCGGCATTCATACTGCACAGAAGGGACTGTGGGTGGGGAGCAGGGAACCGCAAAGGTCTGGTGTGTGAGGGCTTCCCAGAAAAAGCAGACCTCCAGAGGTCCATCAGCTCTCCCCAGCGACTTGTCTGGCCATAGGGCTGACACCCAGCCGAGACTCCCATGCAAAATGGGCCTGCCGCAGGGCGGTGAGCCCCACGGCTGCCCCGAGCTGTCCTGTGAGGCTGGAAAGCGGTGCAAGA
>NW_011270377.1:0-387 GCF_000146605.3 Meleagris gallopavo
ATGCACATTCCACTTCCTTGCTGTTTCCACCGAGACCAACACATCTCTCCGTGCACTTGTTACGGCACTTGGGAGCACCGCAGCTCTGCTGCCACCTGTTGGACACAATACAGTCATGAAGGCACTGACCCTGCATCCGGGCCTCTTGCACAAACCTGTGCTCCTTGCTCGGAGCACATGGCTGCACTCTGTGCACCATGTTGCTTACCACCAGAGAAGGCTCAGGTACCCAACAACATTTTGGCTTCCATCTTGTCTGATAACTGCTCATTATGCACAGCCCTCATCTTTGCTTCGGTGAGGTGGGGACTGCCATTGCTTCCTCAGTCCCACAGACCCCTTCCCATCCCACACTGCCTATGGGAGATCAGGTTCTGGACCACCTGA
>NW_011270378.1:0-444 GCF_000146605.3 Meleagris gallopavo
AAAGTGTTAAGAAGTACCTCAAGTTCTGTAAAGTACTTCAAGATAAAATGTAATAAGGACCATCTGAAAGATGTTTTTATTTGGAATAAGATTTGCATGCAAACACTGGGAAGAAATTGGAGATCAAATCTTGTTCCTAATTCTGTAGCTACAGCATTGTATCACCCCCCAAATCGCAGCTCATGAGACACAAAGTCAAAATGAGCTTTGCGTTGTTTTTTCCTTCCTCAATAGACTATCATTTATTTAATAGGAAAATATGCAAATATTGATAAAAATGACTTTTTCCAGAATGATGATTAATTTCTATCACTACAGTAACAGTAAGGTAAAAATAGAAAGGGGAAAAAAAAGAACTTCCTACCACGACTTTGCTTTTTCTTTCTCTTTGGTTTATTGAGCCATACTTCAGCAGACAGCACTGAGGCACTCAAACAATCTACT
>NW_011270380.1:0-424 GCF_000146605.3 Meleagris gallopavo
AGTGAGTACTTCCTCTTCTCCTCCCACATCTCCCCAAGGAAGAAAATGTGTTTTTCTGTTGTTGCATGCTTTTAAAAAAATTCTAGGGACACCTAGCAGCTCTTAACTGCTGCTTATACAGTGTCTTTTACTCAGCATGCTCTTGTCAAGAACAATAGGACTGCCTGAGATCCCAGACAAAGTGTAGGAAATCTGATTAAAAAGACATTCTTTGATCAATTAGAGAGAGCTGCAAGCACTCTTATGACGCACGACAAGCAGCACGACTCTCCATGACTCTCCTCGTATTACAAGATTAGCAAGATAATCTTTTTTGAATAATGTTCACTGTGAGTTTCAGTTCCTTTATGAATGTTCCACACAGTCTAATTATTGTCAACCAAAATTAAGATGTAGATGGAAAAAAAAAAAAGAAGGAAAAAAA
>NW_011270381.1:0-489 GCF_000146605.3 Meleagris gallopavo
ACCCTGAGCGTACTTAAGGGCTGGTAGGTATTTGGAGCTGGAAGCTGCTTCCTTCACTTGAGAGTGTGGGGAGTATTGGTCCTTGGAATGGGGTAAGTGGTTTCTTTTTTCTGTCAGGGCTGTGATCTTCTCTTTTTGGGGGATGGCAAGTGCACTGAAGGGCTGCTATGTGTAAGAGCAGCATGTGAATCTGGAGACTGCTTCCTTTGGGGTGTGGGGTGAGCCCTTAGAATGGGGTGAGTGATTCCTGCTTGATTTCAGAGCTGTGAGCTCTGCTTTTCTGGAGGATCTCAAGCTGGATGGCTGTAATTCATGTGCTAATTGCATCCATGCGGTGTTTTTTAAGGGCATTGTGTGCATCCTTGTTGTGTTTTAAATTATGTTCTGCGTCTCTTCTGATTTCATTTTTGCAGCCTGATGGAGTTGAAGGATTGCCTGGGCTCCTCCAGTCAGTGGTGTGAGATGTGTCCAGCAGGTAATGAACATCAG
>NW_011270382.1:0-423 GCF_000146605.3 Meleagris gallopavo
GGGCATTAAACCTTTTAGAAGGAGTAGACAAGGTGAGAGGGCTGAAGGAGCTGCACTCTGTGTTAAGGACTATGAGGAGCTCCCCCTCAGAAACAGGAACAGGTAGAGAGCCTATGGGTTAAAATTTAGGGATGGGGCCAATAAGAGACAGCTGGTCAGAGTCTGTTACAGACCACCTGATCAAGAGGAGCCTCTTGATGGGGCCTTCTTGCATCAGCTACGAGAACCTTCATGCTCGCAGGCTCTCATCGTAATGGGACATTTCAATCGCCTGAATATCTGCTGTCAAGACAGCACGGTGAGCTGTAAGCAATCTTGGAGACTCCTGGAGAAGTCCTTAGAGACAAGGTAGGGGAGCAAAGCTGGCTATTCTTTACAGATGCCTTTCTGAGAGCGAGAGCTTTCCATCCCTCAGAAAAGGAA
>NW_011270383.1:0-487 GCF_000146605.3 Meleagris gallopavo
GCTGCAGAACCAGTGAGGGGAGCAGCTTCCCGACCTCAGCTCTCCCCAGCCCACCGTAGAGCCCGGGACCATGGACGTGCCATCCAACTGGACCTGCCCCGTCTGCGGGCAAGGTCGGGAGGATGTCACCTATGTGACCCCCTGCCAACACCGGCTCTGCTACGGCTGTGCCATCTGGTGGGCCAAGAAGCAGCCCAGTTGTGCCGTATGTGGGCACAAAATATTCAGCATCCGCTACTCCATGAGGGCGGATGACGATTATCTTGAGTGTTCCATCCCGCAGCCCACGGGACACTCAGATGATGGCCTGCAGGACGAGCAGGGGCCTGCAGAGACGGTGCTCGTTCCACCTGAGCACAGCTTCCCGCCGAGGTCTGGGCTGCATTTTCAAACAACATCCGGAAGACCTCGCACCCCTGCTCCTCTGCCTGCAGAGAGTTCCGGGCAATGTCCGGCGACAACTGGTGGGAGGTGCAATTGGGACTGT
>NW_011270385.1:0-445 GCF_000146605.3 Meleagris gallopavo
AAAACAATCTGTGCCAAATCAGAGTGCGCTATTTAACCAAATCACCACTTCTTTTAGCCATATGATCCAACACTTCTCCGGGCCTGGGGTGTGTAGGAAGGAATGGGAGAGGCCTGAGACTGAAGATGCTCTGTCTTTTTTCTTTCAGGAGGCTGGCTGGTTGGCAGGCATTAAGGAATCTGAGTGGCTTCAGTGCAGAGATGCAAAGAGTTCTAAAGGACTTTTCCCAGAGAACTTCACACGCCATCTGGAACAGCTCTTCTCACAGGCACAGAATGTGGCATGAAGCTCAGTCAGTAGGTTTTTAACCTCTTTGTAACACGGGAGCCCACTTTTTGTAGTTCAGGCTGCTAATGGTTTACGGATTGGTGCCGGACAAAGCTTGTTGAAGCATATCAAGATGAGCATGAGTGCAAACAGTTCAGCTAGCAATTCTGAAGCAGTG
>NW_011270386.1:0-467 GCF_000146605.3 Meleagris gallopavo
ATATGCTTCATGGCCAAATTCAGCACAGGGATATAGACTGCACTTAATTATAGCAGGCACTGAATTGGGATTTCAGCATCCTTTGACCTGCCATTTAATGATTGTTGCTATTACCTTTTCAAGCTTTCACCTCATGAAATTTAGTATTTATTATAGGACCACTTAAAATGCATCTGTCCTACATAACTGCCATCCTAACACAACTAAATTTCTCATGAAATGATTGAGCAAACTGGGAAAGAAACATTCAAGATTGTACGAGTTATGAATCCTGACTTCACAATTGCAACCATATTAAAGTGAAGAAGTAGAAAATATAGCAGTTAGCAATACTAATTTTAGTAAGAAGATGTGGATTTCATTTTGAAAATATTTAATACAAAGACTGTTTCACATATTTAGCCTGTTTTGTTGTTGTTGTTGTTGTTTTTGTTTTGTTTTGTTTTTTCCTTCCTTTTCTTGGTAAG
>NW_011270387.1:0-484 GCF_000146605.3 Meleagris gallopavo
CATTTCTCTGCCTCTCTTTATCCCTTCCCTACAAGTCGCCCAGCTGCACTGTCTTGCTCCTAACCTGTGCCAGCACCTGCCAAAAAACCCCTCCTGTTCTCACCAGGGATCTGAAGGAGCAGCGAGCTGGAAGGAAGAAGTCTCTTCTCTGGCCTCCCACTGAGCTGCACCTTTCGCATGCTGCAAAATCGTGGGCTTTGGTGTGCTCTGTGTGACCGGAAGAGAGCACCGCATTGGAAAATGAGGAACTCGGGGTCCCAGGGCTCCAAGGAATGTGGCCACCCCATCTGCCAGAGCCAAGGGGCCTTGGGAGAGTCGCCATCGTCCCTCTGCTTTTCTTCAAGGAGATGGCACTGTCTGGTCCCTATTATCAGAGCCAGAGGAGGTTCTCCTCTATGTGCACCTGACGGCGAGATTGATACACGAAGGGCAGATGTTGGCCCGTCAGTTTATTACGAATGCTGGTCATGTGGGGAGAGTGGGG
>NW_011270390.1:0-417 GCF_000146605.3 Meleagris gallopavo
GGTTCAACACAAGCAAGTGTAGGGTCTTACACCTAGGGAGGAATAATTGCATGCACCAATACAGGCTGGGGGATGAGCTACTGGAGAGGAGCTCTGCAGAGAGGGACCTGGGCGTCCTGGTGGACGACAGGTTGGCCATGAGCCAGCAGTGTGCCCTCGTGGCCAAAAAGGCCAATGGCATTCTGGGGTGCATTAAGAAGAGCGTGTCCAGCAGGTCGAGGGAGGTGATCCTTCCCCTTACTCTGCCCTGCTAAGGCCTCATCTGGAGTACTGTGTCCAGTTCTGGGCTCCCCAGTACAAAAAGCAGGGATCTCTTGGAAAGAGTCCAGCGGAGGGCCACAAAGATGGTGAAGGGCCTGGAGCATCTCCCCTATGAAGAAAGGCTAAGTGAACTGGGTCTGTTTAGCCTTGAGAAAA
>NW_011270391.1:0-532 GCF_000146605.3 Meleagris gallopavo
ACCATTCAACAGCTATTTCAGTTTTTAATGATCTACTATGTTAATTGTGTCAAATGCTTTGATTGTCATTTGTAGAGTTTTCTCTCTCAATGAAAAAAAAGTTGTTTTGACTATCTGAGTAGTAAAAAAAAAAAAAGTTAGCAGAGATTTATATGTAATAAAAAAACGCATTAATCCTACCTGTTCATTCAGTAGCGATGCAGGTTTCTGGGTCTGAGATTAGTCTATCTATGCACTCTTGTTTGTTTTATGAAGGACTATCACAAAAATAAAGAAACATTGAGATATTAATGTCAAACTTTTGATTTAGTAGATACTGTCTTGAGGAGTGGGGTTTTAGGTTCAAACTAAGGATAACTACAGTTAATTGAATGTAATTTAGAAAGAAAAATCTTTTAGAAATTATGGTCATCTAATGAGCAATCTAATACATTTGGCAGAGGGGCTGTTGACTGCGGATCAATTAATTTGATATTTCAGCGTCATTTATTTCTACTTCCCCAGAAGAAAGTGAACACAGAGCACCAATGAC
>NW_011270392.1:0-517 GCF_000146605.3 Meleagris gallopavo
CCCGCCCCAGGTGTTGCCACAAAAACAGGAGGGCAAGGGAATGCCCAGGCAAAGGCAAGGGCCAAGAGAACATGGAAGGAAATGCCAAGGATGACGGCCCAGACAATACGGCAGGGAACGCCAAAACTGAATGCCGACATGAATGTGGCAACACAAAGCCAAGGGGTCATTAGGCCAAGAGAATGGGGCAAGGAACACAAAAATAGGGAGGACAAGAGAATGTAATAGTGAAAACAGTGCAAGACCAGAGACAAGCAAGACACAGAACAAAGAGGATAGGCAGCCTTCTGGGCACCATGAAGCGCAATTCAGAGCTCTGGGGGAACCCTATTGTGCCGGGCTCTGGAATGGGTAAACGCTGGCGGGTGTGCATCGCCCTTACCTGCTGGGCAGACAATGACCAGTCAGCAAAGTGAGGTTCCGGGCATGCCGGGAAATGCACATTCCACTTCCTTGCTGTTTCCACCGAGACCAACACATCCTCTCCGTGCAGTTGTTACGGCACTTGGGAGCACCG
>NW_011270393.1:0-490 GCF_000146605.3 Meleagris gallopavo
GCTAACTGGCCTGCCACGCCTGTTACCACCTTCCGGACCTGCTACTTCATGCTGGCAGACAAATTTCTTTGCTACTTTCCTCCCTGCCCCAGTTGGAGGAAAGTCATCATCTCCACTTGACAGGCTGGAGCAGTAGCAAGTTGCACCTGTGAGTAAAAACAAGTCCCTTTTAATCCCCAGAGGGAAGAAAACCGCCCAAACAAAAAGGCTGCAGCGGGGCTCTCTCTGGACCCCTGTTGTCTCAGCACAGCTCACAGTCACTTACAGTGCACACAGCACCTACAAAAGCACCACGCTGCTACAAGGAAGGAAAACAAACCCACGACGCTCTGCAGGGCTCCGAGCTCTCAGTGGGTGACGCCTGCTCCGTGTACACAGCATGCACACAAACTGCACCTCATCTCTTCCCATTTACTCCCCCCACCACTTTCTGCAGGCATTTAGAGGCACTAAACGTCTCTGAGTGGAAGCTCGTGGACAAGACTGCATG
>NW_011270394.1:0-459 GCF_000146605.3 Meleagris gallopavo
CATCTGATTTGGAAGGTTTAATTCTCTTATGCTTGTATAGGTATGGACTATCTTGAGGAAAAAAAAACAACATTGAAGGTACAAGAGCAGGCTGGAAGAAAAGGCAGGTTCTGTAGACGAATTAAAGAGAAGTAATGTAAATTAAGTTAATCCATTGACATACTTCCACTGAACACTTGTCCTCCCAGGGTGAAGGAGAAGATCTTTTCTTCTTTGTCATAGCTCAGACCTCTGCATATTTCATTTATGACGGATGTTTGTGTTGGACTCCAACCATTTGCATTGCAGATCAGCACATCTGGGGATGTCATCAAGCTACACAAGATGGTACCTAGGTTCACAGGAAGTGAGAATTGCATCACTGCCACAATGCCATTCACGTACATAGAGATTTACATCCAAGCATCTCAATACTTTCTCTAAATGCCAATTGAAGTTGTGTTACTGAGATAGCTAGTC
>NW_011270396.1:0-445 GCF_000146605.3 Meleagris gallopavo
CTCTTCTGTTGGCAGGCAACTGCGCTGCTGTTTGCTGCTCTTCTTCCAAGCCCTTGCGTTTACCTCCAGCCAGGGACTTGGAGACAGAGCGGGGGGCACACTGCAGGGGAAGGTCTTCCCCCTGAGCTGGGACCTGCTGCTGTAGGAAGCCCTCCAGCCTGGAGACGAGCTCTCTCAGAAAGGACTTTCTGCACCGCTTTCGCGTAGATCTGTGCATTGGGCTCAGCACCTCTCTCTGGCAAGAAAGGAGAAGCAAGAAGATATAACAAGAGTGCAATACTACTTCCAGTCTGCAAAATGGGCCACAACGCTAGCGCATCTCATCTGGAGTGTTCACGGTCACGGATCTGAGGATCGTGGTGAACTGTGGGTTTGTATTTCAAATCAGCACACGGAAGGGAACTGTAAATCCCGGGATTAAGACCCAAGCAACACGCAATGAGAA
>NW_011270397.1:0-483 GCF_000146605.3 Meleagris gallopavo
CGTGTATTTCACAAAAATAATGGAATGTATCTGTGCTTTGTAAATCATGTAACACCTCAATGCTATCTTTTCACTTTTCAATTTAATATTGAAATTTCCTAAGACTGTAACAATACGTACTGACTCAATCTAAATCAATGAGATTAGACTCCAGGCTCTTTCATCAGAGAGTCTAAATGCATGCAACTATGGCAACAGACACTTCAGAAAGTTGGTTCTTTCTCAATTATTTTTGCTCTGAATAATGTAGTACAGAGAATAGCCATCAGATGTCTCCCTTGTTACTTCTCATTTTTTAAAAAAACACAAAACAAGAACACTCAGGAGTTGGTAACATGCAAGTTACAGCTTTCTACAAAAAAAAAAAAAGAAAAGAAAAAAAAAAGAACCCAACAAACTGACCAACCTTACTAGAAAAAAACAATGACTCAATAAGCGTGGATGGAATGGGTATCCATCTTCATTCTCAAGCTTCCGCATTTC
>NW_011270398.1:0-322 GCF_000146605.3 Meleagris gallopavo
TCCAGAGGGAGCTGCTAATTTTACAGGGTTGGGGATTCTTAAGCAGGTTTCCAGCCTCTCCTTTGAATTCTTTATGCGGATTTTCAATGCTCACCTGGTCACGTTATTAATCTCCGTGAATGTACTGCTCACCATTTCACTTATTATTAGTATTTATTATATTTTGAGGAAGTCTAGCCCCAAAACCAGTAAAATACTGAGTGGCAGGGAATGTGGAGAGGCCTGGGGGAGACTTTAGAGAGATGGAAATCTTCGGTGTCATGGAACTTTACTCCAGAACACCTGAAAGACCCTGAAAATTTAAACAGATATTTGAGACAGG
>NW_011270400.1:0-455 GCF_000146605.3 Meleagris gallopavo
AACATTCCTTATGTTTTCCACTAGTTGGCTAAAGAATTAATGTACCTAACATACCACGAAATCTGTAAATGAATATGTAAAGCTGAACAGTGAAAAACTGACACAAGAATGGAAGCGGTAGCTGTATGATGCTACTAAGAAACAGTCTAAGAGGATTTCTTGATATTCTAGATGCTCTGAAGGATTGCCTGTAGACTTCCTCCCCGTTTTAGAGCTGCAAATCATAGAAAAAAATCACCCTCTCATATCATAAAAGGAAGCAATTGAGGTGTACTCCAGGCAGCAGCAGAAGTGTCACAGGACGTCATCCAGCCACAGGGGCAATTCCTCCTGCTCCAGGCTTCAGAGGGCTACGGTTGTCAGGTGCAAGTCACAAGCATCTTCAGGGCGTTGGGGACAAAAAGCTGTGCCCACCAGCAGACAACTGCAGGTCCGCAGACAGTTGAGGTAGAAGC
>NW_011270401.1:0-447 GCF_000146605.3 Meleagris gallopavo
ACATGGATCAAAGTCAAAACAGTATTTTATAAATTCCTCACAGCAAACAAAAAGGGAAATTGGGTTACTAATGCATGCAAGAGCATTTTTCCATTCATTGAGTTTGTATACAATTTCTTTGATCAGAATTTTAGAGAAGTGCTTTTTTTTTTTGTTGTTTGTTTTTGTCCTGGAGTTACTTTTGCAACAAACAGCTTGGCAGTAGAAGTTTTGGTCATTACCTTCCTAGCTACTTACATGCCGTCTGCCACAGCCCAACATAAACAATGTGATCCTGGAACCCATGACTTGCTTTCTTTCCATTTACTCATACCTTATACATGCGTGCTCTTCAGAGCACAACAATTCTAAAAACAGATCAATTTATATTCCAAATTTTTTTTTTTTTTTGTTGAAATTGTTTTTCTACTGGTTTTGGTAGGGTGTTTTGTTTTGTTGTTGTTGTTG
>NW_011270402.1:0-374 GCF_000146605.3 Meleagris gallopavo
CATGTGGTCTCATCTCTACAAGGAGACGATCCATTCCCTGCTCCTGCTGACTGCACTGTTCCTGACACAAGCCAGGATGCCACTGGTCTTCTTGGCCACCTGGGCCCACTGCCAGCTCATGCTTAGTTGGCTGTTGACCAGCACCTCCAGATTCTTTTCTGCTGGGCAAGTTTCCAGCCGCTCCTCCCCAAGCGTGTACTGCTGCGGTGGGGGGGGTTATGACTTGGTGTGCTTACCCTTGTTGGGTGTCATGAGATTGGACTTGGTCTATCAGCCTAGCCTGTCCAGATCCCTTTGAAGATCCTTCCTGCTCTCAAGCGGAACAGTGGTCTTTGCTAATATTTGCCAACTTCCTGACAGGGTACTCAATTCCC
>NW_011270403.1:0-396 GCF_000146605.3 Meleagris gallopavo
AAAAAGAATGCTGGAGGACAGTGGCAACTTACCTGTGGCACAGAATGAGGATTGTAAGGTAGCTCAGCACATCAGACTTTGATAGACTGTCCTACTCTGTAGCATTGCTGGACTCAACAAGCACCCCTAATCCATGTGTGAAGAACAGGTCTGAGTTTATACTCAGGATTGTTCTGCCTTTTCTCCAGGCATCCTGTAAATGTTTTCCTTCAGACACATTGCCAGCACAATTCCCCCTGCCATACATACATACATATATGTGTGTGTGTGTGTATAACCCTTAATTTGTTATTTTATATATGTATGTTTCCTACCGAAAACTTGCTTTCTGTCTTCTGTTGGTTTCTCTAAGTTTTGCGTGTTGCTGTGTTTGGGATGGCTGTATTTGTTTTTGCT
>NW_011270405.1:0-466 GCF_000146605.3 Meleagris gallopavo
GAGACACAGAGGCAGAGCCAACACGACGCTCAGAGCACCCAGGAAACAACAACCACCCATGCTTCCTTTGGAGAACCACCCACTGGCCAGTGAAAAGCAGAACCCTTGCTGAACTGTCCCAGCCAAAGATGAACAAATACCAAGGAAACAAAGCCTGGTGACTTACCTCCAGCATTCCCCTCGGGCTCATGGACAGGATTCCGTTCTGCTGATTCGCCAGCAGGGCCTGCAGGCACAAGTGTGATCAGACACAGGTGAGGAGAGCTTCCACTGCACGTGGGGGCCTCCTTTTTAACACGGGGAGACCTGTAAGGTCTGGCAGTGGGTCAGGGAATGGCATGGCCCAAATACGAAGGTCTGGGCTCTCTCAGCTGAAGAGGGGAAGCGGTAACCTTCCCACTGAAAGCTCTCCCAGCAAAGAATACTCATGGCTCGTCTGTGCAAGCCCTTCAAGGCACAACAGGAC
>NW_011270406.1:0-510 GCF_000146605.3 Meleagris gallopavo
CCGCTTCCAGAGGGTAAAGGCCTGGTTCTGGCATGTACTAATACCTCTGTCAATGGCTGAGTCCCTGGCAATGCCACCCAGTTGGCGAGCTTCTCTACTATCCAGCCACACACTGTTGGCCCCATTGTCCCAACATCGAAGTAACCAAGTGGCAATAGGCTCATTTGGGTGACGTGAAAAGTCTTTTCTCAGACTTCGAATTTCATTCATTTTCAGAGATCGATCAACAATAGTAACGATATCTTGCTCACCTCTTACTCTTTCGGGACTTCTTGTTGCCCTCATTGGCGCCGGTGACCGTGGTCTTACTGAGGGCCCCTCCCCTGGACTTAGGGGTGCTTCTTGTGGATCTTGGAGCCACTCCTCTGGACCTCTCTCCTCTTCTTTCTTCTCTTCTAACTGAGTCGAGATTCGTTTCATTTTCCGTCCTTCTTACAGGGGCAAGTGACATCAATTGTGGTGCTTCTTGTAGTTGATCAGGTTGGTCAGTTCCAATGCTCTCATCCTCCA
>NW_011270407.1:0-463 GCF_000146605.3 Meleagris gallopavo
TCACTCCAGTTTTGATTTGATCTCAGACTAATAAACTGAAGGAAAAAAGCATGTGGATGTAACCGAAGAAACACATTGCTTCTGTGTTTCTATTGACGTGTACTTTTTCCACCTAATATGACTGAAAGGTGGGAATTGTTTTGGTTCTTTTTACCGGTTGTTCGGGGAATTTTTAATTTCATTTTAAATCCCTGAATTATGCTGCACTGCAGCAGCGGTTGTGCAAGGCTTTTGAAAGGTATGAGGCAAAACACAGAGAACCAACACCCACAAGCAAAATTAGGAGTTTCTGTTTGGGGATATTGCATGTGTGCATCTTGTGCATATGCGCACACACTTGCTGTGTTTATATATGAATAGATCTCAGTATAGGTGCATTTTCACCAAATGTGATCATTTTGCTGAATTCAGTAAGTGATATCATTAATTTTGTGTAAGACACAAACGCACTAGACCTTCGTGG
>NW_011270408.1:0-443 GCF_000146605.3 Meleagris gallopavo
CCCACAATCTCTCCCTGTTCTCAGGGAGAGAAACAGACAAGAGGCAAACTGGGTATTTACCTTGTAATACACCATTGAAAGGTCTGCAGTGCAGGTCTTTATGTTTTTATTGCACTGTGACTGAACACCAAATAAGCCACTGATATGAAGTAGAACACGCTGTATATTTCACAGAATATCCTGAGTTAGAAGGGATGCAACGAGAATCGTTGTATCCTGGCTCCACACAAGACTACCCCAAAAATCAAACCCTATGTCTGACAGCAGTGTCAAAGACTCCTTGAACTACGGCACTCGGGGCCATGCCCACAGCCCTGGGCATCCTGTTCCATGCCCACCGTCCTCGGGTGCAGCCCTTCCCTCACCCCCACGCTGCCCCTCCCCTGACAGCTCCATGCCGTTCCCTCGGGCCCTGTCGCTGTCACACAGAGCAGAGCTCAGCG
>NW_011270409.1:0-381 GCF_000146605.3 Meleagris gallopavo
GCAGCTTTAGGAAGGGGAAGTGAGTGCGGGATAAACTGCTTGAATCAAGCTGTGCCAAAAAAACAACAACAACAAAAACCACCTTTTCTGTTTTTCTGAAGAGTATAAATTCTTACAATAGGTGAAATGTTTTGCATGGTAAGACTGTTGCATACATTATGAAAAACGGGGTTAAACAAGGATGGCACATTCATGCATGCTGTTGTTTATAAGGTAGCTGAACTTGTAGTTTGTTAATGAAATGGTGTTTGTCTCTTTGGATGCTTTTTGGTGACGTATCCAAATAGATTGGTTATATGATAGAGGTAGAGAATCCCTCAGGGAAATGAGAAATTTGCATGTAAGCAAACTTGCAGCAGCATCAGATTCTGTTTGGATTGC
>NW_011270410.1:0-438 GCF_000146605.3 Meleagris gallopavo
GCTGGAACAGCTGCCCAGAGAGGCTGTGGATGCCCCGTCCATCCCTGGAGGGGTTCAAGGCCAGGCTGGATGGGGCCCTGGGCAGCCTGGGCTGGTGTGAAATGTGGAGGTTGGTGGCCCTGCGTGTGGCAGGGGGTTGGAGATTTGTGATCTTTCAGGTCCCTTCCAACCCTGGCCATTCTGTGATTCTGTGCTTTTTGCGCTTTTGGTTAGGAACACAGAGGCAAAATCCTTGGCATCAAAACACACAGAATCATAGAATCACCACGGTTGGAAAAGACCTCCAAGACCACCTGATCCAACCATCTCCTACCACCAGTATTCACCACGAAACCACGTCCCTCAGCACGACGTCTAAACTTTTCTTGAACACCTGCAGAGATGCTGACTCCAGTTCCTCCCAGGGCAGCCCATTGCAGCGCCTGACCACTCTCTCGG
>NW_011270411.1:0-330 GCF_000146605.3 Meleagris gallopavo
CTGCTGTTGTGTAAGCGACCTTTTCTCTGGAAAAAAAATAACAAAAATAAAAATAAATAAAAAATCCTGTACTTGGCTACAGATGTAGCAATGTGGAACTTTTGTACCAAGTTTTAACTTGTGCTCCTGCCTTCTTACTTAAAGTCAATGCAGTTAAGGGCAGCTTTGCTCACTGCAAGGCTGAGTCTGGAATTTTTAGTCAGCTCTTGACAAATACCACAACACCATGATGTAGGCATTAGTGAGCACAGTGCTGCTCAGCCATCCCGAGCCATGCTTAAAGCAATTTACAACTTCTACAACTTTCCAATAAATTAAAATAAATAATTT
>NW_011270412.1:0-391 GCF_000146605.3 Meleagris gallopavo
ACAGACTCTTTTCATGTGTTTGGCTGAGTAACAGCTCCAAGCACGTCTTGTTGCCGGCAGGCTAAGGAAAAGGCCAAAGGTCTCCATTGGAGCTCACCAACGCAACGATAATCCTGATTTATTATTCCCAACCTCTCAGCAGAACTTTATATACTTATGGGGTCCAATGATTTGGAAATAAATGCTCTATTGCATACGTTTCTGAAACTGTATTTTCCTTTCACTCTACACAGGAATAAGGTCTCATATGTCCTGAGCACACTGAGAATCTGTTCAATTTAAAAATTCAGTCTTTTTTTTTTTTTTACCAAAACTAAATTACTAAGAATATAATGAATTGTGTTTTCCTGACTAATTAGATTCCTTGGCTTCAACTAGGGTGCAATTACTC
>NW_011270413.1:0-540 GCF_000146605.3 Meleagris gallopavo
CGTTCAGATGCAATGACACTTTGTAATGTGGACAAGCCCTCTGACATTATTTTAGTGCAGCTGGAGGCATCTACTTTAGCCTTGAAAATGCCTCTTTCTTGGCAGTGCTTTGTGTTTATTATAATGCTGTCTGTAATGTGCAAAAGTACATTTCTTTTTTAACTTCCTCCTTTATGTACCAAAGAGTGTGGTTTTAATTAAGGATTTCAGATTGAAACATTTCCGGTTTTGTGTGTTGTTTTTTGGTGGGTGGTGTGTGGGGTTTTTTGGGGGTTTTTCTTTTTTTTCTTTTTCTTTTTTTTTTCTTTCAGGATAGTTTTCTGTTGAAATGTTTCAGAGTTTTGAAAAATACCAGATGCCCAGCTTACAAAAATGCACACAGAGCCTTGGTCGCTCCTCTTCCTCCCAGGGAGGAGGGATGGTGCTTCGGACCCACAATCTGATGTTTTCTGCATTCTGGTTTTCTCCTCAGTATGCACGGGGATGCCATCCATGCATCCCATGGGGATGTGAGCCCAATGCAAACAACCAATGAAAGGT
>NW_011270414.1:0-483 GCF_000146605.3 Meleagris gallopavo
CTGAATGATATGGCTTGTTTGAAGTAGTTAAGGTTGGATTTTATTTTTTCCTTATAACGTATCTCTGCTTAAACACCAAAACTTTCTCAATTTCCTGGCTTAGAGATGCACTTTATGTAACCATTGTAGGTTATACATTGCAATGTACAGTGAAAATTCTGATATTTCATGTGTCACGATATGATAAATTATTCTGATCCAGCAATGCCTCAGAATGTGCTCAGACAGCGGCTCACACTGAAGGTCGTTCTTTGTAGTCAAATTCACATTAGTCTGATGTCCTTTCATTTTCTCTCAATAAGGTTAACACGTAAGGAGAAGCAACTTAGATATTCATTTTGTTCACATAGTGTTTGGGCTTTTTTCCGTTTTTTGTTTTGTTTTGTTTTGTTTTGTTTGGGTTTTTTTGTTTTTCTTTTTCTTGTTTTTGTTGTTGTTTGTTTGGGGTTTTTTTGTTTGTTTTTTCCTTTTTCCTTGTAATTC
>NW_011270415.1:0-426 GCF_000146605.3 Meleagris gallopavo
ACCTCGAGGTGGCAGCAGGACCCCCACCAACAGAGACGTCCGCTGCCCAGAGCCCCCGTGTGTGGCTGTGGGAAAGATGGAGGGCGGGATAAACGTAGAACGTGCACAGCAGGCTATCGGATCAAATTCGGAGTTGGCATCACGCTTCTCCCAGCAGCTCTTTGCAGGCAGCTCAGCCGTCGTGTTTTATTCTCTCCTCACCTCTGTCCAACGGTGTTTTCCTCATCTGCCAGCAGGTGTTATTACCTCCGACCTCGTCACTGCACAGTGCTCCAAGAGCACCGACTGAACAAGCCCAGTACATGCCAGTAAAAATTCCTGCATCAAAAAGGAACAAAGATGGCAGGGCAGGACAGAAAGAGGCAGTGTGCATGTTGAAAGGCAATTTCAGAGCCTAAATGGCTCTTGCTACAGCACACCTGACTC
>NW_011270417.1:0-377 GCF_000146605.3 Meleagris gallopavo
AGTTTCACAGAATCACAGAATTGTAGGGGTTGGAAGGGACCTCTAGAGATCATCGAGACCAACCCCCCTGCCAAAGCAGGTTCCCTACACCAGGTCGCACAGGTAGGCGTCCAGGCGAGACTTGAATATCTCCAGAGAAGGAGACTCCACAACCTCCCTGGGCAGCCTGTTCCAGTGCAAGTTTCTTCAGCAAATTCTTCCCTATCGAAAGGCCTTGTGGATAACAGGTGTTTATTTACACCTAAAGTGCTCCCCTCTGAAAAAATCTATGCCTTATTTTTGTTTGTTTAACATGTTTCTGTCAGTGGCTTCATCTAGAAAACATCAGCATCCTTCATCTCATTCTACATGGAGCAAAATACATGACACCCTTGTCT
>NW_011270418.1:0-392 GCF_000146605.3 Meleagris gallopavo
CCATTGGATTATATGGCAGGTGGAATCGCCATTCGATGTGATTTTCTTCTGCCCAGTGCTGTATCATGGCACCAGTAAAATGAGTTCCTTGGTCGCTCTTGATGACTTGAGGTGTCCCGGAGGCAGACATCAGTTTGGTGAGTGCCTTGATGGTATCTGCCTGGTTTGCTTTTGGCACTGGATAGGCCTGCAGTAGCCCACTTGCAGTCGACGCAGGTCAGGGCATATCTGGCCCCCCTCAGAGCGAGGAAGGGGCCCGATGTAATCGACCTGCCATCGCTAGAGAGGATTATGTCCTCTAGCAAGATGGGCTGTTGTTTCGGGCAAGGCTCTCGGTCTCGTCTTGGAGCAAGCGTCGCAATCCCGGCATGCCTGGACCATGTCAGCTAGCT
>NW_011270419.1:0-475 GCF_000146605.3 Meleagris gallopavo
CAGAACATCCCCCAGACGGCGACAGCTGCCTTCCTACACCCACTCTGTGCAGACACCCACCCGCCAGCTCTGCAGTCCTCAAACTCACCGCTGATCCAGGTGAGCAGAGCCTCAATGGCCACGATACCATCCAACACAGCTGAGCTGGTCACCACTGCTAGAAATGAGTCAGTGCTTCAATTTTACTTACACAAAAATACACGTTGGACAAGCACAGCTCAAGTCTTCTCTTTGGACAGCTGAACTCTCACCCATCATGAGCAGAGGGTGAGAAATCTTACTCAAAATCCACAACCACAAACGATGCTTCCATGCTGATTGCATTGCATGCCACAGAACGGCCAAAAAACTCCGTCAGCCGAGTACTGGCAGAAAAGAAGAGTACACATTTTAGCATTCATCATGAATTCAAAGTATAGTCTCAGTTTACTATTAAAATTGGAAAGGAAAAACAAAAAACCTACTATACATATAT
>NW_011270420.1:0-496 GCF_000146605.3 Meleagris gallopavo
AGGAAACAGCTGTGAACCCCTGGGGCTGGGAAAAAGATGCCAAAAAGGATGTAGAAAAAGCCAGAGGTACGTCTCCGTTTGTTCTCGGATCAGGAAACACACCTGCTAAGGTGAAGCTGGTTTTCTCCTGCAACCTAGCCCTAATTCCAGGAATCAAGCATACCCCAAACACCACCAGCTGGGACCATCCAGTGAGATTTATTTTGGATGCTACTCTCCAGCACCCATTTCGGAGCAGCCAGTGTGCTTGCCATGGATGCTCGCTGCTGTCCTGAGCCCCTTATAACCGCAGGAGCCCCTGCTATAAGGCAGCATACTTCAGAACTAAAGTGACATGGTTTTGTAGGAGGGAGCAGGGGCTTTGTACCAGGGAGCTGCAGGGCATCCTGGGCACAGCATGGCAAGATGGGAACATCCACTGCCTGGCTGCGTTGGCTCCACAAAACTGCACGGGGGCACAGCATCTCTAGCAAGAAAGCCTCTGCAACTCATTCTG
>NW_011270421.1:0-302 GCF_000146605.3 Meleagris gallopavo
ATGAGACTGTTGTCACAAAGAAAGGACTTGCCACTTGTAACATCATACAGCAGCAGAGAAGCCTCCTTAATCTTAAAATAGTAAGACAACGCCCAAAGAACAGAAGAAAGGTCCAAAACAACAGTAGTCGTATGGCTATGGAATTATGCATCTGGTAACAACTGGTTTTGGACTGTCACAGAATATTGCTAACGCAGGGCAAGGGAGACAAGAGGTCCTCCACACTCAGAGGCAGCGCAAAGCATGTTTAGACAAGCATCCATCAGAAATTGCCTAACTTGTTATTACAGACTCCAAGAAAC
>NW_011270422.1:0-508 GCF_000146605.3 Meleagris gallopavo
TGAGCCCCTGGGGCAGATGTGTGTGAGCTGAGTCCTCAGAGTCCAAAGCGAGTGGGAATTCGCTGCAACACCTCAGGCACAATTAGGGTAACTTAGTTTCAGCAAGTTCTGTGTTTCTAATAATGGAAAAAACCCACACCCAAGCAATTGTGATAGGTGCTGCAAAAGAAACTCCTCTTCACCTTTCGGATGGAAAGTCACTGACTGTAAATTTCCCCTGTAAAGCTGCGGGGCCTTCTTCCACTCCAACGTCTCTGCTGTCTGACACAACGGGAGCTGCTGTGGCCTCGTGTCCGTGCCTGTGCCTCCTCCTGGCTGAGCAGCTTTGTGGGAGGAGAAGAAGCCCACGGGGCCTTGGGCCATAATAAAGAACTGCGTCCTGTAAAGGAAAGCACAGATAAGAGCAAGCAGCAGCACGGCCATCGCAGATCTGGGGTGGTGCTGTGTTTTCTAAGTCTTGGCTATCCTCGCCACTGTCAAAAGAACCATTCTGTTATTCCCAAGAGGG
>NW_011270423.1:0-502 GCF_000146605.3 Meleagris gallopavo
CAGGAAATTGTAAGTAATGAAAAGGTGCAATTTTTCTCATTACAAAACCACGCAGACAAAAAAAATAATAATAATAAAAAAATTACCAAACAAATGAGGCACATTTTATCCAGTTTATCATATGCAATTCAAAGTTAAAGGAGAACTCTCAGGAACTAAAGATGAACTGCTCTGTATAAGAAGAAGAACGCTACATGGTACTAGTGCCACTACCAAGATAATTACATTAATGCTCCAGATTTTCCTATTTTAGAAAGAAATCATCTGGTCCTCGTGATGACACAGAAAAATGCCAGAGTGGGACTTTCTGCACCGCACCATTTGAAAACTAGGAGTTAAATGACAAAAAGTAGCAGCTGCAATTTTTCATTTAAAAAGAGCTCCCAGGACAAGTGAAGGTTCAGGGACCAAGCTGACATTGCTGGCCACTCAGACTTTAGCTCAAATGTAGCTGACAGTGAGATTTATTAACCTACCAGCTGGCCTCTATCTTCACTTTTTC
>NW_011270424.1:0-504 GCF_000146605.3 Meleagris gallopavo
TAACATACACATGGACAACTACCACATCCTACAGCATCTCTCTGTCCTGGTGCTGATGATCAATAGGCAATGAATTTTATGGAGGAAAAACATATTTTCAGCTTATATAGCTTCAGAGTTGCTAGTATCAACACAGGAAGTTAGAATTGTAACTTTGGGAGGAGGTTTTTAAAAGACAGCGGAGTCAATAAACTTAACCTGAAACCAAAAGATGAAATCTCACTAATCTATTCTGACTATATACTCTCCTTTGTTCTGTATTTCTGGCGCTTGTCTGTCACAAAATTAGGTTGGCTAGCTAAATTCGCAGAGCACCATTTATGACTTTTGTTGTCTCAGTTAGCTACCTGAGACGTCAATGGGGTTAAATCTTCATGAATCATCACACTTGGACATAAACACTGTTAAACCAGCAAAAATCAGCTCTGTCACTGAAAGAAATAGCTCTGCTCTTTTGCTGTTGCATCTGCTGGTTCCAAATCTCACAGGGTTTCTCTATATTAC
>NW_011270425.1:0-528 GCF_000146605.3 Meleagris gallopavo
CGGCAATCTATTGGCACAGGATATTATTCCCTATTATTTTCTATTATATCCTATATATATTTCCCTATTATTCCCTATCATATCCTGTAATTTCACTTTCTGGAATCAAGCACCAAATAACAAGAATGACTCAGTAGGAAAAAAAAAACAACAAAATGTAAAACTATGGAATATTTATGTGTTTCAATTAATGCTCTAAATAAAACTGTTAGAAAGGGTATCTTCAATGAACTTATGCCAGAATATGATAAGGATACAAGTTAGTATAAACAAATATAATTGCAATGAACACAACATTGCTAAGTTTGTGTGAACTTTCCTGGATATAGCAAGATGCACCTTTTCAACAATGTTACCTCCCTGTACAATGCTGTATCTCTCTTTCAAAAAAAAGAAAGTGCAAAGATTTTTGGTTTGACAGCTACCAAAACTCATCAGGGCCAGCATAAGCTTGTAAAAATAGATTAGAAAAATCTGTATTACAGAATTTGACAGTTCACAAAACTGTCACTCATAATTTTTCATATC
>NW_011270426.1:0-476 GCF_000146605.3 Meleagris gallopavo
ATCCAAAGATGCGCAGTCAGCGGGCGAAGGGAGGAGATCCCCATCCCTCTGCTCTGCGCTGGTGAGGCCTCACCTGCAGTGCTGCGTCCAGATGTGAAGTCCTCAGTGCAGGGAGACATGGAGCTGTGCGAGTGCATCCAGAGTACAGCCACAAACACGAACCCAAGGATGGAACCCCTCTCCTGTAAGCAAGGAGAGCTGGGCTGTTCAGCCTCCTGGAGAAGTGAAGGCTCCAAGGGAACCTGGTAACAGCCTTTCAATACCTAAAGGAAAGAACAAGGGAAAATGGAGGTGAAATCTAAGGAAAATGTCTTGTACAGTGAGGGTGCTGAGGCAGTGGCACAGGTTGCCAGAGACATGGTGGATGTGCTGGCCCTTTCAAGGTGAGCCTGGCTCAGACTCTGAGCAACTTGATCTAGCTGTGGATGGTCAGCATGGGGCAGTCGGATCACATCGCAAACCTACCTGCATACAAG
>NW_011270427.1:0-405 GCF_000146605.3 Meleagris gallopavo
GCAGGGACGTGGGAAACGGCCCTTGGGGATTCCAGCTGCGGGGCAGCAGCTCAGCACAGCGCCGCTGATGATTTGAGCAAAGCGAGAAGCAAAGGCGCACTTTGCCTGACTCTGCCGGGCTCCAGCACGGCTCGATCCATGGGATCAGTTCCCCTCTTTTGGGGCTGCCCAGCGCCCCAGCCAGCCTGGCCTTGAACCCCTCATCCACAGGGATGGACGGGGCATCCACAGCCTCTCTGGGCGGCTGTTCCAGCACCTCATCACCCTCTCACTGATAAATTTCTCTCTGATACCTGAACTAAATCTCCACTCTTTTGTTGAAAACTCTTCCCCTTTGCTCTGTTGCTCTCTCCCCATGTTAAAAGCTGCCTTCCCTCCTGCTTAGCAGTTCCCATCTAATTCCTG
>NW_011270428.1:0-468 GCF_000146605.3 Meleagris gallopavo
TCAATAGGCGATAGTATGTGTTATTGTACAGAATAGAGCAATCACTAAATTATAGCATGTTATGAGATTATCCAGCAATCTTCAGAAGGAAAAACTTAACTCCTTCCTTCAGACCTATTTAAATTAAATTATTTAAATTTTAATAAATGAAAATTTATGTTACATTTTCTGAGAATCATTCATGTTTTGTGTTGTACTGAAAAAGTAACTGCAGTGGTCTTTTTTGTTAGTCTTACGCATATGAGCTTTTTTATTTTTTATCCCTCAGAGCCTAATCCGCCCATAGATGAAGTCATCCAAAAACCTGGAGTAGTACAGAGATTTGTGAAATTTCTAGAGAGGAGTGAGAATTACACACTGCAAGTGAGTTTGCCTGGTACTTGGTTAGGATTTGGAATGGGGTCAGAAATCCTGAGAACAGCTTTGGACACCGTGTTGATTTAAAAAATAAATAAATTTTTTTTACTA
>NW_011270429.1:0-415 GCF_000146605.3 Meleagris gallopavo
CATTGATCTGTTTTCACCAATATCTGTTTCCTGTAGCCTTTGCCTGTTTGTCCTTAGATTCTGAATGACCCTTCAGAGGATAGATCTTTCACTGAATTTTTTGCAAGTGCCCAAGACATCATAGATGATGACAAATGAACAACAAAAAGCTATCCAAACAAGACACTTTCCTGCTTTTCATTTTACATTTGTGAAAAAAGGTTTAAAAAAAAAGAAAGAAGAAGACTAAAATATTCCTGTTTTAATGACAGCAATTTTCATGAATTGAAAACTGGAAATAAAGAGGTGTTATGCTTAAAGCAAATGTTTCCATGGAACTACTAATACTGATGAGCACGCCCTTCTCTAGTTAACTGCAGCTAATTTTTTAATGTATTTATTTTGTTTAACTTCCCATGCTTATCTAATCTTCACG
>NW_011270430.1:0-493 GCF_000146605.3 Meleagris gallopavo
CTTCAGGGATCTCATTCAATTTCTTCTGGGTTTTCCCACTGTTTGCAGCGTTGGTGCCAGGTCGTGCACCTGCAGCATCCTACAGCTTTGGCACTGCTGCATTTTCATGCAGGGAGTCTGTTCCTTAGTGTTCTGTGAAAGCCAAGAGCACTTTCAAACATCTTGACCAGAGCTTTCATAAGACAACAGGAATCTGCCCTTGTAAGAAGCAAAGGAGGCCGGCAACACCTGGGTTATGTTAGGAGGAGCAGGTCAGTGCTGGAGAACCTTCCCCTCACTACTGGTGAAGCTGTCCTGCAGAACCACGTCCAGTTCTGGGCTCCCCAGCACAAGAGGAGCGGGGAGCTTCCATGGAGAATGCGACCACATGACACAAAGATGGGGAGGCATCTCAACTCTCAAGCATTTCCTTCTATGAGGAAAGACTTGGGGAGAGCTGGAACTGTGCAGCCTGCAGAAGAGAAGGCTGGATGGGGCATCTCATCAGTGTGTA
>NW_011270431.1:0-328 GCF_000146605.3 Meleagris gallopavo
AAAATGAAAATTATTTCCTTTGTGCTTGGTCTGCAGGTTTGAAGAGTTCAAGAATTAAGACAAATGTGAGAAACTTAAACAACCTTTTGGGGAAAAAAGAAAAAGGGTTAGAAACCTGGCTCCCTTAAGGGTAATTGCTCAATTCCCTTAGGCTTTAGTGTGACTAGGATTTAACAGAACACACTGACTTTTGAAAACAGAGGTATGGACTTCAAATCACCTTTTTAGCAGAGGGCAGAATTTTAACTCCTTGAAGGGCCACTTTGCATGATTTTATCCTTACTTGCTCGATCTTTGCTCTTTTTGCCTTAAAGTCCTTAATTTTTTC
>NW_011270432.1:0-467 GCF_000146605.3 Meleagris gallopavo
TGGCCTACGTTCTCAAGATATTATATACACTCTGGGGGAAAAAAAAAGGACCTGACTGGAGCAATCAGACATGAAGGAGATAGCAATAATATCTTATCAACTTTAAGTGGCCTGTGTACATGGAACTACATGAAAAATAGCAGACAGGATTCTCACAGGAGTTCAGATATACTTCTAACTCATAATAGATTTGAAGTCAAATTAAGTTAAATAGTTTTGCTAAACTTAGTTCTTAAAAATTTCCTATGCCACTCCTTTGAAACATTGCAAACATTTTTGTGCTAAGATCAGTTTACTCATTTCTCTGCTGACCAAGAAAGTCTGGCCGAGGACAGTCTAGACCAGACTCAAGAAGCAGAAACCTCAGATGTGGTTTCAGAATAGCAGGCAGACAAAAATCTAAAACAGAAGCTTTGCAGCTGAGTACTCTAGTGCATTCCTATACAGTGCAACCAAAGAAGGCTAGG
>NW_011270433.1:0-527 GCF_000146605.3 Meleagris gallopavo
TGCCGGATGGTCTGGCCAAATAAAACAGATATTCCCCTAAACATAGGACTATGGTCCTCCATGGAGGACCTTCAAAACTACATTCGCGACTTAGGCATGAGAGAAGCAATATATGAAGACTCGTAGGATAGCCCGGATATGATCCAGTTCTCGGCGGGCATGCGAGATTTAATTTTACAAGAGGCCCCTTCCCACCTATATGGGACCTTGGTTTCGATATTAAACCCTCTGGTGACCTCGGAAACCGTAGTTCAGCAGGCTGCTCGGATAGTTGCTGATCTGGGGGAGACAGAACGCCTACGGACCAGGCGCAACATTCGCATGTTAGAAGAAGCTGAGGTCCTGCCGGTGACTAAAACCAAGACGCCGGCTATTCGAGCTCCTCGATCGGGACCCATAAGGGTTTCCCAAAAACAAATGTTTAATGACCTAATTCGAGCTGCGGTCCAATTTGCTAAGATTGACCGCCAGCCCAACCATGTCCTTCTCCAGCCTTTGGAGACAGCTAAAGGACAATCAAACATTTC
>NW_011270434.1:0-478 GCF_000146605.3 Meleagris gallopavo
CTCCCACAGAAACAATCCCAGTTCCCTCAACATTTCTTTCTAAGAGAGGTGCTCCAGCCCTCTGATCATCTTCGTGGCCCTTCTCTGGACCTGCTCCAAAAGCTCCACATCATTCCTGTGTCTGGAGCCCCAGGCCTGGACGCAGCGCTGCACATGGGGCCCCACACCAGAGCCGAGTAGAGGTGGACAATCACCTCCCTCTCCCTGCTGGTCACACCTCTTTGAATGCAGCCCAGGATACAGTTGGCCTTCTGGGCTGCAAGTGCACACTGCTGGCTTATGTCCAGCTCTTTGTCCACCAGGATCCCCGAGTCCTCCGCAGGGCTGCTCCCAAGGGCTTCTACGCCCAGTTTGTACAAGCATCTGGGTTTCCCCTTCATCAGGGACATCAACAGTGGGGTTGAGTGCACCCTAAGGACACCAAGCTGTGGGGTGCAGTGACACAGCAGAGGGACGGGATGCCATCCACAGAGACCTC
>NW_011270435.1:0-427 GCF_000146605.3 Meleagris gallopavo
AAATACCATGGAGAGTGGCTCGGTGACTGCAGCGGTGAATTCCCTCGGAACTCTGGGACTCATCTCGTCAGGACCCAAAGACTCGTGGATGTTTGGGTCCTCAGGTGGTCCAGAACCTGATCTCCCATGGCAGTGTGGGATGGGAAGGGGTCTGTGGGACTGAGGAAGCAATGGCAGTCCCCACCTCACCAAACCAAAGCAAAGATGAGGGCTGTGCATAATGAGCAGTTCTCAGACAAGATGGAAGCCAAAAATGGTGTTGGGTACCTGAGCCTTCTCTGGTGGTAAGCAACATGGTGCACAGAGTGCAGCCATGTGCTCCGAGCAAGGAGCACAGGTTTGTGCAAGAGGCCCGGATGCAGGGCAGTGCCTTCATGACTGTATTGTGTCCAACAGGTGGCAGCAGAGCTGCGGTGCTCCCAAGTCG
>NW_011270436.1:0-501 GCF_000146605.3 Meleagris gallopavo
CTTCTAATAGCTTTCTTCAGTTGATTAGAGCTAGCTTCTAAGCTTTTGTATTTTCTAATAAAGTAGTCTTTGGAACTACTACTGTGGTCATTCTTGCTGAATAAAAAAAGTCTTGCTGAGAAACACTGTGCTGTTTAGGTGGCTCTAGTGGATTTGATTTTAAAAAAAAAACATGATTCATTCTTTGCTGATCTTGTTTACTTGTCTGTAGACAGTACGCTTTCCCCCAAGGACAATCGTGTGCACAATACATGTTCTAGAAACTGCAGGAAGAGCTGCACAAATGTAGAAGTGCATTAATGGTTTTGAATGACTTGTTTTCAAAGTCTTTCAAAGATGTATGCATGGAAATTATGCAAACTATTTATAGGACAACAAACTTAACACCACACAGCTAGTTCCATGCCTCAGAGAAATTTAAGGAAGCTAAATTCACTGCTAGTAGAAGTTGATTCCTAAGAAAAGATATTATCAATTTTTCTTCTAGCTATTCAGCAATTT
>NW_011270437.1:0-342 GCF_000146605.3 Meleagris gallopavo
AGCTTGTCACACCATCAAGGAAATGTCACTGGGATGCTATTCTGAAGATTTGGAAAGAGTCCACAGTAACAAATCTAGGAAAATGTATTAATAGACCTTGCAGTCTATGATAGTGTGGTGGAAGCCTCATGGATGAAGCATCCATGGATGACCTCTCTTTTTCAGCACAGTCCCTAGTTATACCTGGAACTTGCATCCCTTTAGTAGTTAAACTGTGCAGTTATGCACTGAATGCCATTTTCAGTAGGAGAAAGCAGGAGGCAGGGGAAAAAAGGAGAGCAGAAGAGCAAGAAAATGTTGTTTAAATTTTATTTATTTTTTAATTTTTGTTCATTTTTCTAA
>NW_011270438.1:0-394 GCF_000146605.3 Meleagris gallopavo
ATGTTTATGTACTTGGAGTGGAAACAGTTCACATTCATCTGCAACTGATTTCCTGTATGGCAAAATACCTCAGGCATTCAGCTGGCTGGGAACAGAGGCCTCTCACCATTACCAGGTTTTTGGGACCACGAAGTTCTGCCCAATGCCTGTTCCTATGCCAGAATAAATAGAATCTCAGCCGAGTGTCCAAGTTAATTTGGTCTAGGGGAACCAAACCATAAACAGGCAAGATTTTATGTTTAAAAAATCTATTCAAAAAATATTGGTCTACTTTCAACTTAAACAGTCATACAATCAATTCAGTCTTGCTAATGTAGCATGCTGTTCTTTTTTTTTGTTTTTTTAAATACTAAAAAAACTACTAAACTTCCAATCTGAAAAAATGCTTTTTAAT
>NW_011270439.1:0-481 GCF_000146605.3 Meleagris gallopavo
AACTGTGGGGTTCTTGCATCAAAGTGATGGCTGGTGCAGTTCAAGAGCACTGCTGTGTGAGGCTCAGGTTCCAAGAGGCACGCAGAACATTAGGGACACCTCTGTGCCATTGAGCTGCAGGACAGAACTGTTTGTGCGTGGTCTCAGTGCTCTCTCGGGGCAAATGTACGTTTCCCCAGATCTCCATGTAAAACTCTGAACATGTGGGGAACATACAATCAGTTCTGACCCAGCGTTACAACAAAATGACAGCAACAGGATGCACAGTTTGTAAGCCTTCTTCTGTATTAAGCCTACGTATGTATGTAAGCCTGTATAAAATTCACTGCAAGGTAACATAAAAGTGCCCTGGAAAAATGTACTGAAGTTGGATCCTGTTGGTAGCACACACCTGGGACTCTAGCTTAGTTAACCGTGCTGTTTGGTCACAAATTAAACCCAAGTTGAAAAGGACAAAAATAAGAATGTTGGTGTTCTCTAA
>NW_011270440.1:0-485 GCF_000146605.3 Meleagris gallopavo
CTCTGTCCCAACAGGTGCCCCTCCACACTCAAGACATGTCCTGCTACAACCAGTGCGTGCCACGCCTGCCCTGCCAGCCCTGCGGCCCCACCCCTCTGGGCAGCAGCTGCAACGAGCCCTGCGTCAGGCAGTGCCAGGACTCCAACGTCGTCATCCAGCCCTCTCCCGTGGTGGTGACTCTGCCCGGACCCATCCTCAGCTCCTTCCCGCAGAGCACCGCCGTCGGATCCTCCACCTCCGCTGCCGTTGGCAGCATCCTCAGCTCTGAGGGTGTGCCCATCTCCTCTGGAGGCTTTGGCCTCTCCGGCTTCGGCAGCCGCATCTGTGGCAGGAGGTGCTTCCCCTGCTAAAGCTGCTGGTGATGGTCCTGGAGGATTAGCTCTTGGGACGCAGAATTTGATAGCGGCCCTCGGAGAGAGAGCACGGAGAACTTCCTTTCATAGGGACAAGCAACACCTCTTGCAAAAAGCCGGGGCAAGCGTGAA
>NW_011270441.1:0-394 GCF_000146605.3 Meleagris gallopavo
CCTTATGGAGCAGGACTACGCTCAGTCCTTTCATCCCCTAGCATGTTTTGGTGGTGGCTGTTCCCTCATCCCAGCTACTGACCCTGCACTTGGATTTGTGCCCACTGCTCAGCCTGTTGAGGTCTCTGTGGATGGCATCCCGTCCCTCTGCTGTGTCACTGCACCCCACAGCTTGGTGTCCTTAGGGTGCACTCAACCCCACTGTTGATGTCCCTGATGAAGGGGCAACCCAGATGCTTGTACCAACTGGGCGTAGAAGCCCTTGGGAGCAGCCCTGCGGAGGACTCGGGGATCCTGGTGGACAAGGAGCTGGACATAAGCCAGTAGTGTGCACTTGCAGCCCAGAAGGCCAACTGTATCCTGGGCTGCATTCAAAGAGGAGCGACCAGCAGGG
>NW_011270442.1:0-354 GCF_000146605.3 Meleagris gallopavo
GACCCCCTGTTGACTGATTTTCCCAGAAGCTATCACTGAATGTTTTCTTCAGGCAAATACTGTGAATCCTATGAATTGAATAGGAATGGAAGAAACCTGATTCTACAGCAATGTCTTTAAATAGCTTACAGAAGTGAACAAAGATTTATGGGTCTGATCCAAATCCCTTTGAAGCCAGTGGAAAGGCCACAACAGGGTACAGCAGGCATTCTGTTCCTGCTGAGGAAACACACAAAAAAAGATGTCATCCTCTGTTAACTACTTTCCTTTTATGAGGAAGTCTTAGGAAAGGAAGATTTGGCCCTAAAGCACAAGAAATTATATATATATATATATATATATATATATATATAT
>NW_011270443.1:0-454 GCF_000146605.3 Meleagris gallopavo
ATGGTAGCACCCCACTCTCCTCCTGTTTCTCCAGGTGCCCCCCAGGGACAGCGAGGATCTGACCTACACCGAGATGCCAGCTGCCATCCCGTGCTCCCAGACTCCCAGTTCCCCAACACCAGCCAACCCCCCGTTATCTACACCACCGTGAACACTGAATTACCGTGCTGACGGGCATCCCCAGGTGCTTCATTTTTGGGGTGTATGGAAGGGGACAGACCTCAAATTCCCTAGCTGGAATTCCCAAACACCAGCTTGGGACTGCCTGGTGTCCTCTTCTTATCCCAGACCAGCTCATCTCTCCTAATCTAACAACCCCAAATTCTCCCTGGTGCATCCCAAATGCTTCCCACTCACACCAAATCCTTTAATGCTCATCTCTTACCCCAAAATCCCGCCTTATCCCCTCAAATACCTTAACACTCTCCAATCCACTTCAAAACACCACCACCAA
>NW_011270444.1:0-322 GCF_000146605.3 Meleagris gallopavo
TTTACATAGAGTATAGCTACTCTAGTCTATTGGAGAAGAAAAAATATATATATCAAGTCTATTAAATATGCAAAAGAAAGGAAGAAAAAGTGTGCTCTTCCATTTCTGTGTGTGTCTCCACCACAGATTGTCAGTAAAATGAATTTCCTTGGTTAATGGAGTTCAATACTTAAAATTAATTCCTCTGAAACTTGCTGCTGAGCAATAAAGGGATTTCTGGAGAGGATGATGTAGAGGAGCAGACCTCCTCCTGGAATGGTAACTGGTGTAAATGGAAGTAGGAGGCAGACCTGAAAAGTAGGGTTTTTTTTTTTTTTTTTTT
>NW_011270445.1:0-441 GCF_000146605.3 Meleagris gallopavo
TCAAGGGATAGGTCAAGAGACGTTCAGTAGCTGTCAGTTAGAAGGATCTTATTTTCTGGCATCATGTAGCTTTATCTACTCTGACTTAAAAATGTGTCACATGTACCACTCCACAAAGTTACTTAAAAAAAAAAAGACAAATATCATTTCAGTTAAGCAGAACACAGAGAAAACCAACATAGCAGTCCTTCAGCTCATCAAGAATACTTCCAACTGTGCATAAATTAACAAATGCCTGCAAAAAAGATCCTAGAATCTCTGCCTACTGTGATCTGTCACACTATATATAACCATACATAAATAAATATCTGCCTAAGTTTGAGACTTAGTGAGAAGAAATGGCATCCTAGAAGACAAAGATAGCAATGTTATTCCTACATTTGTCCCTTGACCTGCAGTCTTCAACAAGACATCTAATAACTATTCTGCTAACTTCTTCCA
>NW_011270447.1:0-401 GCF_000146605.3 Meleagris gallopavo
AGAACTCAACAGAAAAGGGCAAAATATAGAGCCAATAAGACCGCAGCAGGAAAGGCCAAGGGCAAAAGCTGAGAAAACGCATCAAGAAACTGCACAATGGAAGGCCAAGGGAACATAGGATGGAAGCCCAGGCAAGGGTAAGAGAAAACATGGTAGGAACTGCCAAAATAGGAGGCGAAAGACAACAAGGCAAAGAAGGCCAATGCAAAAGGTGGCCGATAGACCAAAACAAGAAGTCAAAGAGAATGCTGCTGGGAACGCCAAAAACTGAATGCTGAAGACAATGTGGCAAAATAAAGCCAAGGATAAAGGCCAAAGAGAATGTGGCATGGAATGCAAGAACAGGAAGGCAAGGGAATGCCCAGGCAAGCGCAAGGGCCAAGAGAACTTGGAAGGAAATG
>NW_011270448.1:0-538 GCF_000146605.3 Meleagris gallopavo
TCTTGTAAACTCTTTCTCAGAAATGGTCTGGTTCCCCTTCATTGCCATTGGGTCCACCCCTGTAACAGGCTCAAATCCCATCCTGTCCTAACTACCTTTTCTGGGTTGCTGGCCAGGCAAGGGATGATACAGTGTAGATAGTCCAGAACTATCAGTGCGTTGACTAATGACTACTCGCATGCTGACTGGCTAATTAAAGGCTGCCAAAAAGGATGGGTAATGGTTGGGCTCTGCTTGCCTTCTCCTCGGGGAGGGCATTAGTAATCTCCTTTTCCTCTACACAGTCACTGTTTTTCCACCAAACTCACAGTAACACAGCGTCGTCAAAAACCTCTGTATCAGTCATTTTTGGGTTGGATTTTTTTTTTTTTTAATTTCTTTTAGGTTTTCCTAACGAGTATGAAACTACTGGTGTAAAGCAGAAAGCCAGAAGGCAGCTGACAGACAAATGTGTGACTTTTCTCTTTTGTAAAGAGACGCATTCTTATGTTGCTTGATTTTGGGGCCTGAGTCATGATCTTTGAATAGCCAGGGTTGG
>NW_011270450.1:0-355 GCF_000146605.3 Meleagris gallopavo
CACCACGAGCACCCAGAGCGCAAGCAGGCAGCCCTGAGCTCTGAGAGAGAGGAGCTGGAGCAGGACCAGGGGCTGAGCTGCAGCCAGGAGGAGTGGTGGCAGGACTGCCTGCAGGCGCTGCGTGAGAACACACTGGTGACGCTGGCCAACATTTCTGGCCAGCTGGACCTGTCCCCTCTCCCAGAAAGCCTCTGCTTGCCCATCCTGGATGGACTCCTCCACTGGGCAGTATGTCCATCAGCAGAGGCCCAGGACCCTTTTCCAGCGCTGGGTCGAATGCCGTCCTCTCCCCTCAGAGCCTGGTTTTGGAACGCTCAGCAAACTCAGCACCCGGGACGCCAACGTGGATTTGATT
>NW_011270451.1:0-369 GCF_000146605.3 Meleagris gallopavo
GTGCAGAGATGTTCAGAAGATTCTTTGTGCAGATAAAGGTGCAGGGTGCGTGTGTATTCTCTTCAATTCTCTTCAGTAATAAATATTAAATTTAGTAATCCAAAGATAACTTTTCAAGAAGTAGAAAGAAAAGTTGATGAAAAGGAAATACACAAGGAACTATTTTCAATCTAAAAAATCCTTGCTAAACCTCTCCCCATCAAAAAGGAAGCATTCTGGGCATTGTTAAGAGCAGTTCGGAGACCATCTTGCAGGCACAAAATGCGGCACAGCCCTTTTCTTTTAACAAGCCCCTCATTTCTCTAATTAGTGTCAGATTTCCTCAAGTTAAAATACGTGGATCAGAACAGCCGTTCAGTCCTGCTGAGG
>NW_011270452.1:0-347 GCF_000146605.3 Meleagris gallopavo
GGGCCCACAATAATTTTTTTTTTTTAAAGTTAACTGTCAATTGGACTGCTTACATTTTTTTCCAGTTATTAAAGTTGCTGCCATTAAACACTTTCATTTATTTGTTAGTCTCATACATGACATATTCATAAGGATCATAAGAGCAGGAAAACCTCAGTGTCAGAGTTGTATTTGCTGCTATTTCTAAATATCAAATCCTTCTGAAGCAGAAAATCTGTCTTTTACCTGTTCTTTACTCTCTCATGCCTGAAATACATCAGTTAATAGAAGGTTATTTTTCCTCTTTAATTGTATACTATCCTCTTTGGAATTTTCATTTCCTCTTTGTCCCAACATAATTCTTTCTC
>NW_011270453.1:0-419 GCF_000146605.3 Meleagris gallopavo
ATTACAGAATGACTATTAAAGTTCTGCATCTCTTGAAGAAAGTTTTGAAAGAGAAGAAAATGAACAAAGCAAAAAAGGGAAGCAAGCGCCATCTGGTAACTGTAGCCACAATTTTAATTTATCTTAAGATCAATAAAATGCAAAATGCAACAGGTAAAATTTCTGTATATATTATTTCTTAATATATTCATGAAGGACCCCATACGAAGAAATCATATCACATGCCTGCAGACACCACATTATTCAGGTAAAAATTATTTTCTTTTCTTTGAGACAGACTGACACTCATGTTACCACTTGTGTAGCAATGCTCCATAAATCACAGCTAATGCTACTCACTGTTAAAAGATTTATTGCATACTGAAGGAAAGTATTTTTCAATGATAATCCCTAAAGGACATGAACTCTCCTCTCTGATT
>NW_011270455.1:0-487 GCF_000146605.3 Meleagris gallopavo
GCAAATTTCTTAGTTGCTAATTCTAGCAGCTCTCTTTAGGAGCATGCCTCTCTTTAGGCATGCTGTGTACGCCACATGTAGTAGGAAAAATTTGATCTAACTCAAATATAATGGCTGTGTTTTTATACTACTGAGGACAGTCACAACCATTTTGTCATGTCATGAACTATACTAAAGTTTATACGACCATATGGATTACACCACTCCAAACCAACGCTCATCTCTTTGGAACATAGGATAGTGTTTGTGGTGATTTCTGTTAGATAATGCTGCCCCTCCCTCAGGGCCTCTGTACAAGATTTTGTGGTGAAATGTAAAAAAATCTCAACACGTTCTCTGAGTTGTAATAAATATATCATCTCAAGTACTTATACTGCTGCATGGGCATCTGTTTTCGTTCTTGAACTCAGCTTTGTCAGTAAGGTCCAATGTTTATGTGGAGGCAGAGTAAATTACACCTGATACAGTATACCACGTAGACTTACAC
>NW_011270456.1:0-880 GCF_000146605.3 Meleagris gallopavo
GGCGGGGGGGTCTGATGGGAACGAGCAGCTCTCGGTGGTGCGCTTCTCCCCGGGTGAGTCACACGCGTGTGCAAGAGCACACGTGTGTGTGTGCGTGTGCAAGGACACGTGTGGAAGAGCTGTGAGTTTGCAAGGCCGTAGGTGGCAGAGAAACATACGTGCAAAGGCGTGTGCGTAAGGATGGCTGCGGGAGGACAGGGGTGTGCAAGGACACGTATGTGCAAGGACAAGGGTGTACAAGGACACGTATGTGCAAGGACACGGGTGTACAAGGACACGTATGTGCAAAGACACAGGTGTACAAGGACACGTATGTGCAAGGATACAGGTGTACAAGGACACGTATGTGCAAGGGTACGGGTGTACAAGAACGCGTATGTACAAGGACACAGGTGTACAAGGACACGTATGTGCAAGGGTACGGGTGTACAAGGACACGTATGTGCAAAGACACAGGTGTACAAGGACACGTATGTGCAAGGAAGACACAGGTTGGTAAGGCCAGAGGTGCCATAGGAACACGTGTTGAAAGACACGCGTGTGTAAGGATGATGGCGAGAGGACAGGCGTGTGTGAGAACAAGGAGACATGCGCATACAAAGACATACGTGTGCGAGGCCACACGCATGTGTGCAAGGCCACGTGTGTGCAGGGACCAGGGTTTGCGAGGCTGTGGGTGTCAGAGGAACACGCGTGTGTGTGAAAACGACCGTGAGAGAACAGGAGTGTGATGACGCTCGTGTGCGAGGCCGTGCGTGTGCGAGGCCGTGCGTGTGCGAGGCCATGCGTGTGCGAGGCCATGCGTGTCCCAGCAGACGGCGCCTTTTTGGCCATCGGCTCCCACGACAACGTCATCTACATCTACAGCGTCACCGAGGAG
>NW_011270457.1:0-953 GCF_000146605.3 Meleagris gallopavo
ACAGACATGACTTGAGAGAATTACCAGCACCAGGTGCCAGTTTGAGAAGATTCTGTGTGTTCACCCATCAAACCTTCCGAAAGTTGTTCCTGCTCTAACAAGAAGACTGGGAAGGGATTCCTTGGCGTCTGCAGGGTGGCTCTTCACCAGAGCCACATGGAGCCCAGGTACCTCACTGCAGAATATGTTCATGCTTTGGAAGCTGCATGGACACAAAACAGGAAATGACTCTCTGCTTGTCTGACCTAAAACTGAATTGCCAATTTCTTTGTAAAGAGCAAGTCCTAATAGCTGAGCTATCAGAGATACAGAGGAGACCACGTGCACAACTGCAAGCTATTGAGCAGTTTTCACTGCATCTTTCTAAGACCACCAACTATCAAGATTTACCAAGATCAGACCTAGCATTCAGATGGTAAGGGGCAGGGCAGCTGAGAGGAGCAATGATGTCTGTCCCATGCATCTTATCCTCACATCCTCAAGAAAAAACTCCATTCAGGAGGAATTTTACTACAGCAATGAATTACGAAGAGCAGCGACCATACAAAGTTACCAGAGGTCACAGCAAGATTCACAAGCAAGAAATTTTATTAAGAATAAAACTCTCTGGGAGAAAAGGAGTTGAAATGTTGCACTCGTTCAGGAAAGATGTCACTAGGATGTATGCAGGGGTGACATCTAACTTAAGCATTAAACAAAAGGTCTGGAATGAACAACTCTTCTTAGATCATACTGGTTCTGTCACCTAAGGCTTTCACTTCTTGCCAAGGTACTCAAGATCTCTCACAAACGTGAACAAACTGAGCCTCTCAACAAGCCACCTGAGGTATGTGTTATCTCCCCTGTATTAATGGAGACGGAAAAATAAGGGGTGAGATTTTAATCACAGGTTTCCAAAGTTTAATACATATTTTCACACTGAGACAGCTACTGAAGCAATCTTCATTTCCACC
>NW_011270466.1:0-511 GCF_000146605.3 Meleagris gallopavo
GGAGATTCGTGATCCTTGAGGTGCCTTCCAACCCTGTCCATTCTGTGATTCTGTGAGGCTCTGCCTTCCCTGCTCGCCCTGCCTGTGCCAACGGCCGTGCCACTGTCTGCTGGCTCTGTTCAGCCACGTTCCTGGTTGATTACGCTCCCGAGAGCAGCCTTTGTACCTTCAGCGTTTGACCACGTCACTCCTGGCTCCGCTCACAGCGCCTCAGAGCCACTGTGCTTCCACACTGTGAGGGGACTGCGGGTCCCTGCCTCTCCCTGAGCTGTTTCCCGCAGATTTCTTGCGATGGCTTGGCTTTGTTCTCATCCTCTTCCCCGTTCCCATCTTAACCAAAGTTGATTTCCTTACTAAATGCGCCGACTTTCTCAGCGGCTTTCTTGTCTTGTGAACTTGGGCGTCTGACAGTGGCACAGATGGTTCTGTGGCTGCACCACAAGTCCTCTCACAGGGACCGGAACAGCTGCAGGGCCCGTCGCAGGGCCTGTCACGACCGCAGGGCCCGTCA
>NW_011270504.1:0-309 GCF_000146605.3 Meleagris gallopavo
GGTGACAATGGGAGGCTGTGCCCCAACGTCACCACCTGCAGCACCCACTGTGCACAGTGGGGCTCAGATTGGGGGCTGGGGGGGGGAAGGGTGGGGGACAATGTGACAATGTGACACCTTGGGGACAACGGGACACCCCCAGGGTGACAATGGGACACCTTGGGGACAACGGGATGGGGTTGGGGACGCCCAGATGGTGACAATGGGAGGCTGTGCCCCAACGTCACCACCTGCAGCACCCACTGTGCACAGTGGGGCTCAGATTGGGGGCTGGGGGGGGGAAGGGTGGGGGACAATGTGACAATGTGA
>NW_011270541.1:0-402 GCF_000146605.3 Meleagris gallopavo
CACAATGGTAGAACTGAACTGGTGGGATTAGTACCTCCAGTCTATTCACGTATATTGAAGGAAAAAATTGCTGGAACAGAGATGCCATTTGGTTTATCCTTAGGGTTTATGCCAAGGCTGCGTGCTCTGAAATGCTGGTAAAGTTTGAGTGTCGGAAGTGGCCATGACCTTTCTGCTGCTATCAGTTCATTCCGGGGGAATAACTGCAGCTGACTGCAGCGTTGGTTTTAGTTGTTCCATCCCCACAAAAGGTATTCTGAGAATCTGTTTTTTTCTGTTCCTATTATTAGTATTACTGCATTACTAGGATGATGGCTCATTGAGGATGTACGTAGATTGCTCTGAAAGGAATGCCTCCTATTTATTTCCATAGAAATGACAACAGATACATAGAGTGAATTC
>NW_011270566.1:0-431 GCF_000146605.3 Meleagris gallopavo
AGGTAAATCTCAGTAGCTGAGGCTGAATCCCATTACCTGTGGGTAAATCCCAATAGCTGAGGCTGAATCCCAATAGCTGAGGCTGAATCCCAAAAAGCTGAGGCTGAATCCCATTACCTGCGGGTAAATCCCAATAGCTGAGGCTGAATCTCAGTAGCTGAGGCTGAATCCCATTACCTGTGGGTAAATCCCAATAGCTGAGACTGAATCCCATTACCTGCAGGTAAATCTCAGTAGCTGAGGCTGAATCCCATTACCTGTGGGTAAATCCCAGTAGCTGAGGCTGAATCCCAATAGCTGAGGCTGAATCCCAATAGCTGAGGCTGAATCCCAAAAAGCTGAGGCTGAATCCCGAAAAGCTGAGGCTGAATCCCATTACCTGTGGGTAAATCCCAATAGCTGAGGCTGAATCTCAGTAGCTGAGGCTGAAT
>NW_011270593.1:0-466 GCF_000146605.3 Meleagris gallopavo
AGCCACTGCTTTGATAACCTGCAGCATTTACAGACTGAGCTGTGGGAGTTCTGACCCAGCACTGCCAGGCGAATAACGAGGAGGTGGTGCAGCAGCTCATGAGTGCTGCTGGACAAATCAGGCCGTGCACTCCTAGTGAGTCCATAATTGTGATTGTTTATTGACTGCAATGAGACATGGAGCACTGAGTTGGCTGGCTTGTGCTGCCCTGTAAGTGCCAAGGACTCACCTCTGCACGTGCAGCAGCAGCTCTCAGAGAAGCCTTCTTCATTTCCGCTCTCCTCTCTTTCTGTCTTTTCTTCTTGCTGTAAAGCAAGAAAAAGAATAAACTCATTTTGTCAACAGCAAAATTAGTTGCAATGGGTACCACAGAAGCAGATAGCAGCAAAAAGAACAAAAGGAAATTTAGGCTAGGAGGCCTCTCAGGGAATATTTCCAGTGGGACATACAGAAGCCCAGTATGTAG
>NW_011270599.1:0-725 GCF_000146605.3 Meleagris gallopavo
TAACCCTAACCCTAACCCTAACCCTAACCCTAACCCTAACCTAACCCTAACCCTAACCCTACCTCTAACCCTAACATCAAACCTAACCCTAACTCTAAACCTAACCCTAGGCCTAACCTTAAACCTATCCCTAACCCCTGATCCTACCCTAAGCCCAACCCTAGCCCTTACCCTAAACCCTAACCCATACACTAACCTTACACTAACCCTAACCCTAACCCTAACCCAAACCCTAACCCTATCCCAAAAACTACCTCTAATCCTAACCCCAACCCTATCCCCATCCTTAACCTCACCCTAACCCTAACCCAAAACCTAACCCTAACCCTAACCCTAACCCTAACCCTACCCTAACCCTAACGCTAACCCTATCCTAACCCTAACGCTAACGCTAACCCTAACCCTAACCCTACCCTAAACCTAACCCTAACCCTAACCCTAACCCTAACCCAACCCTAACCCTAACTCTAAACCTAACCCTAGCCCTAACCTTAAACCTATCCCTAACCCCTGATCCTACCCTAAGCCCAACCCTAGCCCTTACCCTAAACCCTAACCCATACACTAACCTTACATTAACCCTAACCCAAACCCTAACCCTATCCCAAACCCTACCTCTAATCCTAACCCCAACCCTATCCCCATCCTTAACCTCACCCTAACCCTAAACCAAAACCTAACCCTAACCCTAACCCTAACCCTAACCCTAACCCTAACCCTACCTC
>NW_011270601.1:0-533 GCF_000146605.3 Meleagris gallopavo
TTACTCCATTAATAAAAGATTTCAGACTCGTTCCATGCACTCAAACTGCCCGAGCAGTGGTATCACAATCACTCGTAACACACGGAAGCACCCAAACCCTGAGGATTTCTTTTCCCCTCCACTACCAGGTTCTCTTAGCACACAGGACTTCTCCTGCTGCTATCAAACAAAGCCAGCAGTACAAAGCAAGCAGCCACTGAGGACTCTAAAAGCAAAGCCTGATCCACAAAGCACACCTGAACTTCACAAGCACACCTGAGCCGCCTCCTTGGCTGATGATAATTTTCAGGTATTTTATGAGCTAGCTGAGAAGAAACATCTTTTTATGTTGGACTGATTACAGGGATTTTTCAAAAGCCTTCCCTGCTGGCCTCGCTCTGCTCCCACCTGAGCACGCAGAGCCTTACAATTCCTTTTCATGGTCAATGATTAGAGGCCACTCTCAAAAGCTTCTAACAACCCCTGCCCCAAGACCAACATCTCCACAGCCATCCTTCTCATGTGAGTCCAGGAAACAAATCCACAGCACAGTC
>NW_011270602.1:0-616 GCF_000146605.3 Meleagris gallopavo
CGTTTCCTACCAGAAATACCAGTTTTTGCCCGCAAGTAGGCCATTTTCTCTCAGAAATGGCAGTTTTCTCCCCCAACATGACGTTTTCTCCCAGGAATTGCACCTTTCTTCCTGAAATATTACATTTTCTCACCAAAAATACCAGTTGTCTCCCCAACAATATGGCAATATCTCCCAGAAATACCGGTTTTCTCACCCAAAACACAACGTTTCCTACCAGAAATACCAGGATTTTCCCCCAAAATAGGACATTTTCTGCCAGGAATTGCAGTTTTCTGCCAGAAATACCACATTTTTCTCACAGAAATACCAGTTTTCCCTCCGAAAATAGGTCATTTTGTCCTAGAAAGTGGAGTTTTTCCCCAAAAAATACGCCATTTTCACCCAGAAATTGCAATATTCTACCCAGAAATATCACATTTTCACCCAGAAATACCAGCTTTCTCCCTGAAATATTACATTTTGTTCCAGAAATTCCAGTTTTCTCACCCAAACACGTTTCCTACCAGAAATACAAGGATTCTCCCCCAAGAATGTGACTTTTTCTGCCAGGAATTGCAGTTTTCTCCCAGAAATATCACATTTTCTCACAGAAATACCGGTTTTCCCTCCGAAA
>NW_011270605.1:0-310 GCF_000146605.3 Meleagris gallopavo
TTCTGGAAAACATTGTCCTTTTAGGGAAAATAAATAAATAAATAATGAAACGAAATGAAATGAAATGAAATGAAATGAAATGAAATGAAATGAAATGAAATAAAATAAATAGAAGACACAGTATCCCCTCAAATATGAGTGTTTTCAGCTTATAAAGAGAGAGGACACATGAGAATATTTGAAGTTGGAAAGTGTTAACATATTTTTATCAACTCCCACTTGCAGTCATCTTCCTTGTATTGGGGATCTGAAATGTGGAGGCACTACTCTGGACAATGCCTTCTGTATATCTCCTAGCTGTGGTCTTGTT
>NW_011270628.1:0-305 GCF_000146605.3 Meleagris gallopavo
AAAGGGGTATTTTTGTGTAAAAACCGGTATTTGTGGTAGAAAATAGGTTATTTTCGTGTAAAAACAGGTATTTGTGGGAGAAAAAGGGGTATTTTTGTGTAAAAACAGTTATTTCCTGGAAGAAAAAAGGTTATTTTTGTGTAAAAACAGGTATTTGTGTGAGAAAAAGGGGTATTTTTGTGTTAAAAACAGTTATTGGTGGGAGAAAAATGGTTATTTTCGTGTAAAAACATCCCCCAACCCTAACCCCAAACCCAACCCTAACCCTAACCCTAACCCTAACCCTACCCTAACCCTAACCCTAA
>NW_011270639.1:0-401 GCF_000146605.3 Meleagris gallopavo
ATCAACTTTGAGGACGGGAATGAAAACCAGGTCCTTCATGAGGAGCAGCGCCTGGTTCAGACCAAGAGCCAGATCACCACCTGGCTCTGCTGGTTTTGCCGAGCAATTTGCCCCATCCAGACTGACGATGGGAACAAAAACCACGTCCATCGTGGGGAGCAGCGCCCGGTTCAGACCAAGAGCCAGACCACCACCTGGCTCTGCTGGTTTTGCCGAGTGACTTGCCCCATCCAGACTGACGATGGGAACAAAAACCACATCCTCCATAAGGAGCAGCGCCCGGTTCAGACCAAGAGGCAGACCACCACCTGGCTCTGCTGGTTTCGCCTGACCACCTGCCCCATCAACATTGAGGACGGGAATGAAGACCAGGTCCTTCGTGAGGAGCAGCGCCCGGTTCA
>NW_011270640.1:0-329 GCF_000146605.3 Meleagris gallopavo
GGCTATTTTGGTGTAAAAACAGGTATTGGTGGGAGAAAAAGGGGTATTTTTGCTTAAAAACAGGTATTTGTGGGAGAAAAAGGGGTATATTCGTGTAAAAACAGGTATTTGTGGGAGAAAAAGGGGTATTTTTGTGTAAAAACAGGTATTTCATGGAGAAAAAGGGGTATTTTCGTGTAAAACAGGTATTTGTGGGAGAAAAAGGGGTATTTTTGTGTAAAACCAGGTATTTCTTGGAGAAAAAGGGGTATTTTTGTGTAAAAAGAGGTATTTGTGGGAGGAAAAGCGGTATTTTGGTGTAAAAACAGGTATTTGTGGGAGAAAAAGGG
>NW_011270643.1:0-350 GCF_000146605.3 Meleagris gallopavo
AACCCCTACCCTAACCCTAACCCTAACCCTAACCCTACCCTAACCCTAACCCTAACCCTAACTCTACCCTAAACCTAATCCAAATATTACATTTTCTCACCAAAAATACCAGTTTTCTCCCCAACAATATGGCAATATCTCCCAGAAATACCAGTTTACTCACCCAAAACACAACCCTTACCCAAACCCTAACCCTAACCCTAACCTTAAACCTAACCCTAAAAAAACCCTAATACTAACCCTAACCCTAACCCTAAACCATACCCTAACCCTACCCAAACCCTACCCTAACCCTAAACCTACCCTAACCCTAACCCTAATCCTTACCCTAAACCTACCCTAACCCTAAC
>NW_011270666.1:0-391 GCF_000146605.3 Meleagris gallopavo
AGCAGCTGGGGGTGAAAGGATTGAGAGCAGCCCTGGGGATACGGGTGGGTGGGAAACTGGACATCAGTCAGCACTGTGCCCTCACGGCCCCGAAAGCCAGCCGTATCCTGGGCTGCATCCAAAGCAGCACGGCCAGCAGGGCAAGAGAGGTGATCCGCCCCTCTACTCTGCGCTGGTGAGGCCTCCCCTGGAGCACTGTGTCCAGGTGCGGAGTCCTCAGCACAGGAGAGACGTGGAGCTGTTGGAGCGCGTCCAGAGGAGGGCCACAAAAATGACCCCAGGAAGGGAACACCTCTCCTGCAAGGACAGGCTGAGAGAGCTGGGGCTGTGCAGCCTGGAGAGGAGGAGGCTGCGAGATGACCTGATAGCAGCCTTCAGTATCCAGAGGGCA
>NW_011270668.1:0-343 GCF_000146605.3 Meleagris gallopavo
CCCCTTGTCCTATCACCACAGAGCTCCTGGGGGTCTACTAACCTCTCCTGGTCAGTTGTGTCTTATCCAACATCAGCATTCCTGGTCAATCAAAGTTGTGTCCTAGGTCATGGAATCCAAAACCCAGGGCATGACATCATCTGTGCAACCAGCAGGTCTGTCCTCCTGCCCGTATCCCAGTCTCCAGCTTGGAGGACTGAGGAGAGCACTGTCTGTGCTCCCAATCCCTGCAAGGGATTTTCCCAAGTGATGTAAACTCTTTGTTGACATTTTTTAATTTCCCAGTCACACCCTCGTGTGACCCAGCTTGAAAGACCAGGAGAGGTTAGTAGACCCCCAGGAG
>NW_011270672.1:0-1803 GCF_000146605.3 Meleagris gallopavo
ATACCTTCAGACTCTGTGTGCCAGGAAGCAGTTTTCAGGATGCACTGCTCCAGCAGCTCCATACGACTGAAACGTACACTCCAGTAGCTCCCTCGCATCTGCTTCTTGGTCTTCTTAAACAGGAGTGAGATGCACCTTCCCCCAGTCTTTGAGGCACTTCTCCCAGTCACCAACCGACGTTGGTGATCAAGAGTGGACAGCTCCCTCAGCACTCATGGGTGCATCTCATCATGGGACAAATGAGCCTAAGGTGTTAGAAATATCCAGTTTGCTCAGGTTTTCCTTGACCCAAAGGTACATCTCGATAGCTCCCGTTTTCAGCCTGGCCTCTGAGCCATGCGATTCACTTGCTAGACACGAAAGAAACAAAGAAGACAATCAGGACCTCAGCATTTTTGCTGTCCCGAGTGACTAACCAGGTCTCCTACTTACTTCAGGAGAACACTCACATGTTCTCTTATTTTCCTTTAACCACTCAGACCCAGCTGAAGCCTCTTTTGTTGCCCTTGATGTCCTTTGCAAGACTGCTTTCTATCAGGCCTTAGGCTTTCCCCACCTGATCCCTGGCTGCATGGACACTCAGGCGTTATTCCGCCCACGTTACCCATCCTGGCTTCCATCCTCCAGATGTTTCATATTTTTGGTTTTGGGTATTTCCAGCAGCTTTGCTTTCCCCCATGTTAGGCCACTTGACAATTTACCTGACAGAAATCTTGGTGGCTGGAGGTTCTGAGCTTGCTGCACTATTGCCTGGACTGTGAGATTTCAGTGGGAGGAGGGGACTTGAGAGAACCACGGAGCATGTCTGCGAGGATGAGAAGGTGCTAAGCTGCAGATTGTAGTGCCGTGAGGAGATGGCTCTCTTCCTACTAAGGCAATTGCCAACCATTCCTTGGGTCTCTCAGCTGAGCACTTGAAAGAAGTTATCTTGGCAAAATAGTCATGACAGGAATGGGGAAATTAAATGGCAGAGTCAGGGGAATTAAAACCACCACCTCTGCCATTAGGAAGGATTATTTGCATTTGAGGTGAGTCTCTGGGAAAATTACCGCTTGCTTAGAGTGACTGCTGGCCTCAGGCAGCACACAAGCCGTATAAAAGTGGGTCCATCTCCTCTCTCTCTCACCCACTCCTCTTGCCTCCATCTCCCTGGGAACGAGGTGAGTCTGAAGCCCTTTCACCATCCCCTCTTCCTCCACAACTTCTCTGCTCATGCAAGAGTCTTCATCCTCTGTTGAGTCTTGGCACGGCAGCACAAACTGGGAGAGGAAAGGGGGCAGCAAGTGGGGTATCTGGCTAAGAGGTCTCCTGAGCCACAGGCAAGGCAGGGACCTGCCTGAGCCTGGCTGCTGCTGGCAGGACCTGTGGGGCCACTGGGAAAGACAAGAACACGGGCTCCCTTACACAGCCTCCATATCCCCGGCCAGCACAGTGCCTTGGCTCTCTCCTGCTGGGATGGCGGGATGCTCCTCTCTCGCTTCGGTGTCCTCCTGACCCTCTGTCCCAACAGGTGCCCCTCCACACTCAAGCCATGTCCTGCTACGACCAGTGCGTGCCACGCCTGCCCTGCCAGCCCTGCGGCCCCACCCCTCTGGGCAGCAGCTGCAACGAGCCCTGCGTCAGGCAGTGCCAGGACTCCAACGTCTTCATCCAGCCCTCTCCCGTGGTGGTGACCCTGCCCGGACCCATCCTCAGCTCCTTCCCGCAGAACACCGCCGTCGGATCCTCCACCTCCGCTGCCGTTGGCAGCATCCTCAGCTCTGAGGGTGTGCCCATCTCCTCTGGAGGCTTTGGCCTCTCTGG
>NW_011270673.1:0-316 GCF_000146605.3 Meleagris gallopavo
TAAATGCAGAACAGGTTTGTGCTTCTGAAAAATGTACAAGCTACTGCTAATGAGGATTTCCTCATGTAAAGAAGAACCAGTACATCTTGGAGATGGGAGATTTTACTACTACATCACATATACTACTTCTCCAGCAGCCCTCTGGTTCTGGAGCTTGCAGAACAGGTACTGTTGTGCTGAGTTATGCACAGATAACAAAACCTCTGGAAGATTCTCCCATATGTCAGTCCAGAAATCCCACACAAATGGACATACTCCTAAGATTTCCTTGACTCCAGAATACTCAAATCAGAAAAAAAATGAGTTCTTCAGAAGA
>NW_011270682.1:0-440 GCF_000146605.3 Meleagris gallopavo
CCTGCCAATATTCCATTACATTTTGTTGCAGTGTGACAGATGGCAGCAGAGAGGCAGTCTGACAAAATGGCATCTGACATGGAAGTGCTTATGAAGCAGAGATGTGGAATTGAATTCATCCATACTGAAAAAATTGCATCCATTGACATTCATCTACACTTAATGAATGTTGATGGAGACCAAACAGTGGATGTGAGCACAGTGAGATGGCGACTGGTGCATTTTAGCAGTAGCAACACCAATATGAAGTAAAAGCCATATTCCAGATGGCCATGCAGATTTGTACAGGTATGGCATGAAGGTTCTTGTTCTTTGCTAGTGAAAATGCATAGCTAGTGGTGGTGACTATCTTGATGAAGAGCTTTTTGTAGCTGAGAGTTTATCTAATACTATTATTGTGCTCTTTCTAGCTGTTGTAGTTTCCATGGAAATAAATAGGA
>NW_011270687.1:0-311 GCF_000146605.3 Meleagris gallopavo
ATTTAGTTTACATATTTTTTGTATGTCACAGCCTTACTGGTTCTTGAAACTATGCTTGTTATGCACCACCTATGTGTCTCGTCTTGCTCCATAATAAAACTTTGTATATAGCTAGATAACTTGGAGGAGGAACAGCGTATTCACAAAGTTGGGGGGAATTCTGAGAATAAGTTAGATCATCAGAGATCTTTCTAATTCTATTTTGTTGAAAATATATTAAGGTTTAAAAAAAAAAAAAGAGGAGTAGGTTTTCTTTTTTTGAGTCTTTGGTATTTTTATCCATAAGTCCTATTTCAGACAACAGCAGCAAT
>NW_011270688.1:0-384 GCF_000146605.3 Meleagris gallopavo
ACCTCCCCTTTTTCCAATCCGCCTGCACTCTGTAATTTTCATGAGCACACGAGGTCATAGAATCACAGAATCACAGAGCGTCCTGGGTTGAGAAGGCCCACAGTGATCACCTAGTTTCAACCTCCTGCTACAAGCAAGGTAGCCAACCACCAGAGCAGGCCGCCCAGAGCCACATCCAGCCTGGCTTTGAATGCCTCCAGGGATGGGGCATCCACAGCCTCCTTGGGCAACCTGTTCCAGTGTGTCACCACCCTCTGGGTGAAAAACTTTCTCCTACTGTCTAACCTAAACCTCTCCTGTCTTAGTTAAAAGCCATTCCCCCGTATCCCCATCACTATCCACCCTCGTAAACAGACGTAAACGGAGGTCAGCTGCTACTCTCCC
>NW_011270697.1:0-360 GCF_000146605.3 Meleagris gallopavo
ATTGACAAAGAGTGGGTGTATCCCAGTAACAGCCAAGCAGAACATCTTTGTGCTCCTTTTCGGCGATGCTGTTAAAGCCTTAGATTACTAACATACAGCAATTGGGTCTAATAGCTGTGCTAGTTACTCTTGCTTAATTGCAGCCAATAAGGTCTCAGGCTGCATTACTGGGATATTCTCCTCAAGCAGAATAATGGAAGGGCTGTGAGCCTGACTTGCAGCTGGGACTAATTTTGCTGTTACTTGTTTTCTTTCTCTCTTCTTCTCTTTTTTTTTTTTTTTGTTTGTAAGTTGTAAGTGAAACTGCCATCAGCTTCCACTGAGACTTTGCGCAGTAAAAATGATTGCTGAAAGGATCCT
>NW_011270701.1:0-323 GCF_000146605.3 Meleagris gallopavo
CCACAACTTCACTTTCCTATGTTAAATATTCTGGCTACCAAGAAGTAAAGACATCTAGGTTACAGTAAGTCCAGTGCACAGTAAAATCCCCACTGTCTGCAGCAGGTGTTGGATCTTAGCCATATACAGTAACAGAAGCTCCACATAACTTATGCCATATGTAACATTTTCCCAGTGTACTTGTTGCACATGAGATAGATGGGTACCATGATGACAATGCTTTGGCACAATCAGAAAGAAATAATAAAAATAAAAAAATTAGGAAAGAGAGATTTCTTTACCAGAAACCTGATGAGATGTGAAGCAGACAATTACAAAGTGCT
>NW_011270703.1:0-419 GCF_000146605.3 Meleagris gallopavo
TGCATGATAATGACCCTGACTGGTGGAGGAACTGCCTGGATAAGCACCTGCATGCATGGTGAAGGGTGTCTGTATGGAAAGTTTTGTTGACACGGAAAGGAAGGTGGGAAAGTTACAAGACTAATTTGGGAATCTCTCTAAGGGATGTTAGAACCTGCAATAAGTGGTTTGGATAGTCAGTATCAGAGTCTGTGCCTCAGACGCCACAGTGGGGTGGGTGTGAGAGTATGTTAGAGCGTGCCAGAAGATACGGGGATGTCCTTGGAGTGCAGTAGGGCATATTTGGAAATATTGGAAAGAGCTGAAGAGGCCTCGAGCACGCTGAGGAGCTGTGAGAAGGCACTAGGGTGCTGTGAGATGTCTCTTGGTCTCCCTGCAGCACACACAATTGCTCGTGGGGCACGTCTGGATGTCTGCAG
>NW_011270705.1:0-448 GCF_000146605.3 Meleagris gallopavo
ACAAGTACTTGACCTTTCCTACACTCGGAAGTTCCGTAAAATCTGCTTGAATACTTTGAAATGGTCGAATTCCCGGCCCCCTCCCTCCTTTAGGTCGCTTTCTGTTAGCCCTATTATCCACTTTCTGACATACTACACATCCCCTGCAAACCTGTTTAAGCCAGAGTATATATCCCTATGCTTATGTATTTTCGTAGCACCGCATCACACATGGCTTGTGCTCCCCAGTGACTGACTCCCTTGATGTAGGATGATTAACATTTCCCTTGTAACTGCCTTATTTAATACTTCTCTTCCATCTGGAAGGATCCAGCTTCCTTCAGACTCTATGGCCCCTAAGTTTCTAAGGGTTTCTCTTTCTTTTTCACTGAAATTTGCTTTAGGGGAGGGGTTGACACCTCAGGCACAAGATAATTCATAGCCATTGTTGATTGTGAAGCAGCCTCAC
>NW_011270707.1:0-434 GCF_000146605.3 Meleagris gallopavo
GAATGCTGACATTTCCATGTGTGCCACTTATTCCCATGCAAACCTTTTCAAGATGGCTGTTTACTTAGGGAGACTTTTCTTCTCCTTGCACAGTTTGACTAAGTACCTCACTTCTAGCTTTTTCCCTTGCTGTGTGACTGCATTTATATTTGTATTTTTACTGAGGCTCCACCCAAAGATAATAGGAGGGCATTGTTTTTCCATGTTTTCATCATAAATCAATACCACACTGTGCTATGACATTTTATTTTGCGTTTTTTGGAATGTGGTTTATGGCTATTGTCATATTGTCTTCAAGAACTGTCAGCATCCAATCAAGATCTAGTCTTTTTTTTTTTTTTTTTTTTTTGTAGTTAGTAGTCACTGACACACAGCTGAAGTATTTCATTGTATTCTCTCATTCAGTTTCATAACCTGAATGTATTTTACTACTT
>NW_011270713.1:0-317 GCF_000146605.3 Meleagris gallopavo
GAGTAAGTAAAGCATTTTTCCAGTTTCTTTTGTCTGACACAGAATTTTTTCCCTTTCATCCATGCATCTTTGAATTTTCAGGAGGAAAATTCAGAAGAAAATCTGTACAGAAAAGGAAAAAAAAAGGCTAAAAAGGATAATCCTTACCCTAAAGATCAGCCTTACATTTCATCATAATGAGATATTATTAATAATTCTCTCTGCTCTAGTATGTAAAATTAGCTTTGACTTTAGTACAGTCATCCTTGCAATATGCAGCCACTCTGGAGAGAGAGATGCTGGGAACTCTGAATCTGATCTGCCAGTGGGGCAGGTCT
>NW_011270717.1:0-309 GCF_000146605.3 Meleagris gallopavo
ATATGAATTTTATCTGTCAAGTACACAGCATTAAACTGTTGTTTTTTCTTCATGTTTGCCTGTGAACAGCTGGATTATAAGAAGAAATATGAAGCAGCCAAGGCTCATTGGCACTGGATTGCTGATAGGCCTGACTTCGCCAAGCAGCCAAGTCATCCTCCAGCAGAGCGATGTAAGAAAGTCTGAACAACCTGAATATCCCTTCCCTCATTTTCCTTTCACATTAAAATTGTAGTAGATCTGGGTATTCTTTTTTTTCTAATCTTGTTGATTTCTGCAGTACGAATACAAACTGGACCGAGAATTCCT
>NW_011270718.1:0-303 GCF_000146605.3 Meleagris gallopavo
AACACGGCCACATCACTGCACGCTGTCACAAACACGACCACATCACTGCACGCTGTCACAAACACAGCCACATCACTGCATGTTAGATTAGACTGGTAGCATGATCCGTGTGCCATGCCTCACTGGTGGAACAGTACTGCAGAAGTATGAACAGGAATGCTGCCAACTTACACTCTAATGTAGGCTACAAACCAGGGGCAAGAGCTTTTCAGCTTAGTGCAACGGAAAAAAAGTCACTGTTAGTCTAGGAAGTTCAGCACCTATCTAAGCCTAAAGCCAAAGGGAAACTGTAGAACATTCCTT
>NW_011270728.1:0-416 GCF_000146605.3 Meleagris gallopavo
GAATTTAGCTTGGTCCAGATGGAAGAGTTGGCTGGGTCTGCCGTCTTCTGAAGATCTTCAATCAGTGCACGGAGTTGAAGCAATTCAAACATCTCCTGATTGCTCCTGAAAAAGATTTTGCAGAAGACAGCTGACATTTGGTCATTGAAAAGCGGCGAGTTACAGCAATACAGGAAAGGCACTACAGAAAATGACTTATTGGATGAGGAAAAACTTGCATTGCTTTGGGAGTAAATTCTGTAAATTCTGTCTGCCAGCTGAAAGTTCTCAAGGGACAGAGAGAAAAATCTTGGCGAAAATCATCAGGTGCTGTGCTTTCACTTGACTCAGTGCTGCTGAGACGCCGCATGATGAAAACCTAGGAAAGGCTGTGAGGGGATTTCCCCAGTGAAAGTACAAATTCGGAAATGGGAGAC
>NW_011270732.1:0-316 GCF_000146605.3 Meleagris gallopavo
AGTCTAAATAAGTGCCTTAGCTATGTGCTAACCCAAAAATGTACTGTCAGAAAATAACAAAATCTTTGCAATAGACAGAAAAAGAAAAGAAAAAAAGAATCCTAAAAGCATATAAAAACTTGCTGCCATCCCTTCCCTTTCCTATTATGAGAACCATGACAATGTGGTACACAAGACCAAAGAGACTTTTATCACAGTTCTCTATATTAGGTTTTTTTTCAACCACTCTGGATACAGGGCATCTGAAGAAGTAAAAAAATAAAAATGAAATAGAAAAGGTTGTCAGGGCATGAAAGCACCACATACACACACATAC
>NW_011270733.1:0-347 GCF_000146605.3 Meleagris gallopavo
AGTGTGTGCTTTCTGGTCTTGTCTTTTGTTGCAAGGAGGTTCACTTCAGACACAGATTTTCTATGGAGTATTTGTGGTAGTAAGGATCCACTTTAAAAACCATTTAAATGTATTTCAGGCTGTCCTATGGCTGAATTTAATAGAATCAACCCTTTTAACGATTATTAATAATGTTAAACTGATGATCAACATATATCTGCAGACATCATTGTGGGAAACAAACGACCTTTTCTTCAGTCTGCCAACTGCTAGCACTCCCTGAAGAGATGCACAGCCAGAGAATTTACTTGATTTAGAATGTTCTCAAAACAGATTAACTTCATAACATAAATTGTTGTATTCCTCTT
>NW_011270738.1:0-355 GCF_000146605.3 Meleagris gallopavo
AATATATTTTGGCAACATAGTCCTAAAAGCTTTAAAAAAAACAAAAAAACAACCTTCAAAAACACCAAATTTAAATTCTGAATCATTACCAAGATCTTACTTATTCTGCGATCTCCTGGGGATGCTGTGAGGTTTAATTAGCTCTAGTTGGAAAATGCTCTGAAGAAGTGCAGTAAAGGTGCCAAATGCTGCTCCACTCACAGAGATCTAAAATGTTCAAATTATTGCATCGTAAAACAAATCATTTGAAAATTAATTCCTCTTCCTTGCCAGCACGACTTCAAAGGGACCTCATTTCCCCCACCAGGCCAGGAGCATCAACTGCCCGAGCACTGCTTGGTGTCTGACCGCTGCT
>NW_011270740.1:0-398 GCF_000146605.3 Meleagris gallopavo
TTTAAGACATGCTATACCATAATAATATGAGCAAATTAAAACTTCATGTTTTGTCTATGCTTTGTATTGTTAAAACAAAGTTAAATGTTAATTAATTATCTGCAGCTGCTTAGAATCATAGAATTATTGAGGTTTGAAAAGACCACTAAGATTGTATAGTCCAACTGTAAACACATCACCACCACGCCCACTAAACTATGTCCCTAAAAATTTGAAGGTCCACAAGTCTGAAGGTTTGGCTCTTTGGTAATTGTACTGATCATCTTAATTTTTTTCTGTCATTAAGAAAAAATACAGTCATATTACTTTGGAGTCAACTTACATTAAAAAAAAAAAAATTGACAGGTAGTCATCAAATTAATTAGTAGTCATCTCAGTACTAGTGGAAGGAGAGGATC
>NW_011270741.1:0-320 GCF_000146605.3 Meleagris gallopavo
CTTAAGAGAAAAAAGAAGAAAAAGAAAAAAACTTTACACTTTTCATAATTCCATATTTTGTTTGTTCATGTTTTAGTCACAAACTGCTTGTGCAAGAAAAAAAGAGATGAGAATCCAAAAGTAGCTCAAAAATGCTTTCCAGCCTTAACAACTAAAAATAACCTAACTCATTTCAGAAAAAACTGAAGTTCTGAGGTGCCATAAAGTGCACAACTATTCCCTTTCACAGCTGAAGGTCATCGGGATGCAGTAACATGTGGGTTCATGACCCAGAGCTTTCCTTCAGGCGCTGGGAAGGCTCCAGGCATTTTCCTCTGGCC
>NW_011270745.1:0-470 GCF_000146605.3 Meleagris gallopavo
AAATATCACACATGAGAAGGGCTTCACTGGGCACTCGAGATACTGTTCCTGGAGATTTTTCTAAAGCAGAGGGATGTGGCACCAGACATGCCTTGTTTTTGCTATGCAGATTATTTAGTGCCGTATAGGCCAGTGTGCAAAGCACCAAATTTTCAGGCTTTGGTAACGGGATTTACTTGGAGAACGTATGTTAAGAAAAGAGGAATGCATGGGGAATTCAGAACACCATCAAGGTTAGTCACTGGTACACACAGGGCTGTGCTAACGAACCACATTTTGGTCTTTATTTGATCACATCTATGTAAATATTATAATCCTGGCCGTAAAATATTTTAATGCATTTTTGCTTTTGCAGAAGAAATGTTTCCCTAATGATTTAAGTGAGGTTTAGTTTGTTCGTTTTTTCTTTTTTTTTGTCTTCTTCTAGTCTATAAGCCTAAATGTGCCTGTTTCTCTCTGCCTTTCTCTTG
>NW_011270746.1:0-373 GCF_000146605.3 Meleagris gallopavo
CGAACTCTCCTTTATTTAAATAAATTTCATGGAGCTGTAGATTGATAACATTTCTAAGTGAATGCAAACAAGGAATATAATCTTTTTGTGATGTGAAGAGAAACTTGTTCCTCATTTTCAGCCCCGTGTCAGTGAAGAAATTGCCTTTTTTTAATGTTCTGTTGATGCAGATTCCATGAGCAGTCCAATAATTACATTTTTTGTTTGCTTTTCTTACTTTAATCTTTCTTTTCTTTTTGAATTTTGTATTCCTATTTGTCTCCTTACAATAATAAGGTAGAAATAACATATTTCTTTTATACTGGCAATATTTTGTGCTAAAGTATCTATAGAGGAACTCATTGAATACCTTAATCATGTGGCTCCCTGGAAG
>NW_011270748.1:0-339 GCF_000146605.3 Meleagris gallopavo
AAAAATATTGTATGCGTTCAACACTGCAGAGGATCAAGAGAAATTCCTTCTGAAATATATATTGCTTTGCAGTACTCCTAAATTCAGAAATAATCAAAGTTTTCAGCTGCACAACTGGCAGCTACATGAGTTAAATCACCTCAAAAAACTCATCTAACTTCTGTGCCTGACTTCTCAGAAATATTACTGGAGTACATATTTATCAGCAGACTCTGTGGATTCATTTTGTGCTTTCACTTTCAGGTTTTTTTTGTTTGTTTTGTTTTGTTTTTTTCTTGAATTTATTCCCCTGTTTTCAGATATGAATGTTCCATATTCCTTGTAAACTCCTTCAGGATT
>NW_011270749.1:0-381 GCF_000146605.3 Meleagris gallopavo
CGGAAGGGCGGCGTTCCCTAAGGCTTTGTGCGCATTTCTGTGCGGTGAGAGGAGGGATGGGTGAGTCGTTCTGTGCTGGGGTGAGGAATTATCTTCGCAGGAAACGCCGTTGCGGTGTTCTTGTGAAGAAAGGTTAAAACTCCAGAAAAGCGCCACTTGGAGCCTCTAAAAGAAAGAGGGGTCCTCTACCATCCGTGCACCCCACGGTCCGATTGGGCCGTGGAGCGGTCCCACGGTATTATCCACTTCCCAGCGGAGTGTGATTGCCATGGAGAGACAAAAAAAAAAAAGCAAAAGAGAGGAAAACTGCATTTATTCTGAGGGACGGCGGCACTGTGCGCGTAATAACTTCGTATAGCATACATTATACGAAGTTATACG
>NW_011270750.1:0-349 GCF_000146605.3 Meleagris gallopavo
CTGTCTCTGTTTCCATACCCAAATTGCTCTCCTAATTTGTATATTTTGGCTTACGCTTCTTTTTCAAAATATGCCATTCTTAATAATGTTAAATACCTTATGTATTTCCATATGTAAGATTTAAAAATGCATGTGTAGGTTTTCTTGGCTAGGAACATGTAGCAAAAAAAAGTCCTTTTCCCAATACAGAATGAAAATGACTGTGTGTTTGACATGAAATTACTACTATGATTCTAAAATTTAGTAATGTGTATAGAAGCAATTTCAGTTCTGATCCAGTTTGCTGTATTTTTTACGTCTGTTTAAAATGAAAAGTACACAGCTCTTCTGGGGTTCAGCTTTCATCCTT
>NW_011270758.1:0-380 GCF_000146605.3 Meleagris gallopavo
TACTTTTGAATCTCATTCTGGGCTATTCCAATTGGCTTTTTTCCAAATTAAAGAAAAAAGTGTCAATCAGATGTACTAGAATTTGCAGGACTAAAATGAGATCCTTCTGTTGAATAATTTCTTTGTTTTGTGTTATTTGGGGGGTGGAGGGTTTTATGTTTGGGTTTTTTTGTTTTGTTTTGTTTTGATGGAGTAAAGCCTTTGCATTCCTCCCAGATTGCTATAGTAAGGCTCTGTAAATAGGTTTTGAAAAAGCCTTCTGACTCTAAAACAAACAGATTTAGAAGTTTGCTCTGAATTATAAGGCTATTAGAGCTCGTCTGTTGTGCTACTGTATATTGGGCGCAGTTTGTTGTGACTAATTTTAAAAAGGGGTTTAG
>NW_011270766.1:0-309 GCF_000146605.3 Meleagris gallopavo
AATCAGGGCACAAACGCAGAACTCACCTTCTCTTCACGGGAGCTATAGGTACAAGCAAACAGATATTTTGCCATCACAGATTTTATTATGCATAACTGCAGACCACGACTGAGAACCACTGGCCAGGCATGTACACACCCCTGTCTACCATTTGGGGCAGCTTAATTATTTAAATTCTTCATAAATATTGATTAAAAAAAAAAAAAGAGTAACTTCAAGAGTTATGAGAAGGTTATGTCACTACTAAAAGCTGTCCCAAAAGCGTATGGTTTACATGCTAAGATTCTTCTTCCACTTAATTCCTAGCCT
>NW_011270775.1:0-314 GCF_000146605.3 Meleagris gallopavo
AAAGAAAGCATATACTCAAGTGACAATTTATTTTACTCTTTTTATTATCTATTACTGGAATCAAAGCATGTGATATACACTCATGTGCACATACACACACACATACATATATATATATATACATACACACACATGCTCTTTTTTTTTTTAATTAAAAATAGTAGTTTGAACAACTTGCAGCTGGATGCAACAGACCAGTGGGGAAAAGCGAGCTCTCACTTCTCTGTCTGCTTTCACACTCATCTATCTGCCTTCCCCATGCAGCACTTCCCCAGTGTGAAGCATGAGCTCCAACCTTACTGCTTTGATAAACT
>NW_011270780.1:0-361 GCF_000146605.3 Meleagris gallopavo
CTCGTTAGTTTTGCTTTGTATTTTTCTTAGTTCTTTTTTTCTCCTTGTTTTTCTCCTTGTTTTTTTTTAGTTATTATTTATTTTCTGTTTTGTATTTTGTTGCCTTGCGTGTCATAGGTTTGGTTTGCTTTTTTTTCCCTTAGTTTTCCTGACTGCTTTCCAATGTTTTCTCGACTTTTGTCGATTTCTTCTTTGCAGTTTCTTTCTTTCCGTTATTTTTTTCCTACGAATATTCCTACGGATTTCTCTGAATTGGCAACTCTTACCCATAACACACAAGTGACCCTTCACACTTATCGCTAACACAACATGGTAACCACTAGCCACATCCAAGAAGGGTAAATCTTGAGCCTAATGCAGA
>NW_011270781.1:0-389 GCF_000146605.3 Meleagris gallopavo
ATTTGCTGAGGAGTTTTTATCTCCACAGTATGCTATTCATTCTTTTTTTTTTTTTTCCCTGTTATTTAATCTTTTCCAAGCTATAACGATTCTCCACAGACAATATGCCATCTGTATATCTTACCTTTGTGGCTTCTTCTCATTCAAATGAGGATAAATGCCACTAATGAGTTTTGAAAGGAAGTGACACTGGATGAATGTGGAATGAGCCAAAGAAGGAGTCACTAGGAATCTCAATGAGAATTCGCCTGGGATATCTGTGCCATGGGAATTAGAGAACTGGGGCACCCCTTTATCTTTGAATGGAGTATTGGATTGTTTTACTCTTGTCTCTGCGGCTATGGGAGTGGGGTGTCCTTGAGCAACATCCAACTATATATATATAGCCT
>NW_011270782.1:0-428 GCF_000146605.3 Meleagris gallopavo
ACTCGACACTTGCTTTTGGAAAACCTCATCTGTTTTCTGAATCTTGCATTCCGCTGTCCTCCTTAGAAAAGTAGTATTTTCTCCCTGAGCTCGTTGCCGCTGTTTTGTTGTTAGGCCCATCTCCCTACCTTTTCACTACCTCTCTTCCCCCTTTCCTGGTTCATGGGTTCGTTTGTCCCTCCACCCCCTTAGTCACAGCACCGGGCTGCACCGGGCTGGAGCCGTGACACCACGCCAGTGCCTCAAAGTCCCGTTTGACAGCCCACAGGCTTCTCTCGGCGACTTCATGGCTGCCGGCCTGAACTACCAGTCAGCAGTAATAATCAGAGGGACGAAACAGACCAGGGAGTGTGAGCCGCCGTGCCTCAGGGCCTCCCCCCCTTCCCAGCAGATCTTGCTGTGGTGTTTTGCCGCCCTTTTCCCTTTCT
>NW_011270783.1:0-336 GCF_000146605.3 Meleagris gallopavo
AGGGAAACATTTCTATGGAAACTCAGTGAGGGCAAATTAGCAGTGAGGGGGGGGAAGAAAAAAAAAAAAATACAAAGCTCCAGAGGGTTTTATGCAACAGTAGCCAAAACCCTGAAAGAAAACATTGTTAAAGGTTCGCAGTTTCTCCTTTCTTTGGGGGAATGTTTCTTCTGGAGTGGCCTACATTCTCAGGCCTGAATGCTCCCAAATTAATTGCTTCAGGTCTCCTTCCCTCCCCCCGGCCCCTTTTCTTTCACTCCCTTCAGCTTATCCCAAGGCAGAGAAGTCCTTGCTGAGGCCACAATGAACTGGCAGGATGATAAAGGGAGGCTGGGC
>NW_011270785.1:0-409 GCF_000146605.3 Meleagris gallopavo
TTTCTTGCTTTGCTTTGCTTTCCTTTCTACTCTGCTTGTTCCCACTTCTTCCCTTTGCTTTCGTTTTTCCTTTGTTTTTTTAGTTCTTGGTTTTGAATTGACTTCATCTTCTGTTTGCTCCTTTTTCTCTTTCTGACTCGTTTAACTCAAGCCTGTTCCCTGCGCTTTCCTTCTGTGCTTGGTGCTGTTGCAGTTCTGTCTCAGTGGCACGGATACCTTCGCATTCCTCTGCATGGCTTTTTAGTTTCATTCTTTGCTTTGTTTTCCTTTCAGTTTTGCTTCTCTTTCCTTTGCTTTTTATTTTTCCTCGCTTTTTTTTCTATTTACTTCTGTTTAGTCTTTAGTTTGGTCTTTTTTTCCTTTTCTACTTTCCCTTCGTTTGTAATGCTTTACTTTGTCCATGATATTG
>NW_011270790.1:0-328 GCF_000146605.3 Meleagris gallopavo
ATGGCAGCTACATTCTGAGTAATAAAGACCACAGTACTAATAAAATAACATTGTCTCCATTCTTCTTCACCCTACCATACTACTGAGTTAAATTAAAAAAAAAAAATTAAATAAAAGAAGGAAGAGAAATAAGAGAGAAAGAAGCAAGAAAGAGTGAGAAGGAGAGAGAGAAAGGAAAAGAGGAAAACAAAGAAAGAAGGGAAACAAAGAAAGAAGGGAAACAAAGAAAGAAGGGAAACAAAGAAAGAAGGGAAACAAAGAAAGAAGGGAAACAAAGAAAGAAAGAAAGAAAGAAAGAAAGAAAGAAAGAAAGATCCCAACCCATAAT
>NW_011270796.1:0-481 GCF_000146605.3 Meleagris gallopavo
CCAGCCTGGCCTTGAATGCCTCCGGGGATGGGGCATCCACAACCTCCTTGGGCAACCTGTGCCAGTCACGATTCTTATGTAGAACAGATAGAAAGGCATGTAGATTTCCACTGCCATGTAGGGGGCTAGCTCTGCTTCCCTACTGTGCCTGTACCAAAACTGAATGTATGAAATAAACTAATGTTGTACCTACAAGACTTTGCTGTACTTTTGATGTTAATATTAAGTTAGGTTGTAGAGTAGATTCTGGATGTGGTTTTTTTTTTGTATTTTAAGATAGATTTTTTTTTTTCCTGTTACTTAAAACTACACAAAACACTTTCCTAGTCGTTTCATTTCTTGATCACTTCAGGGTTCATTGTCCCTGCACACTTTTCAAATTATTAGCTTCCTAATGCCTACAGCTTTAATTTACCCCTGCTGACATCCTTAAATGGGTTTTCAAGTATTTTGAAAATGGATTGCTACAGTTGTATTTCAG
>NW_011270798.1:0-401 GCF_000146605.3 Meleagris gallopavo
TTTTAAAAGGTGACAGCTGCTATAAATGACATAGTAAATGCTGCTGTTTCTTCTCCCTCTTCATGACAGGAATTCAGCTGCATTTTAATTGTAACACAGCTTGTAGCCAATCAGAAATAACTGAGAAAGAAAAAAAACTAAGAATAAGGCATGCACTTCCAAATGCATATGTATTGATGCCCGTCCTCTTCTGTCTGAAATTCTGTCCCACAGAACTGAGCAGTAACAAGTCTTCAAAATAACTGTTTTTAGTCCCCAACGCATCGCTCTGCAGCCTCTTCACTTAATAGTGTTATATATATATATAACACCACACTGCTGTCATAAAAAAATTTGATTTAAAGATATGATTCCATGGTATCTATAAATGATTGTACTCCATAGTAATCTAGATTTCTTGA
>NW_011270829.1:0-341 GCF_000146605.3 Meleagris gallopavo
GCTGCTTTTATAAACAGAAATCCCCAGGATGTATAACCAGACCTCTGGAACTCTATCTTTTTTTTTTTTGTTGTTGACTACATCTGTTTAGTTGTATCGTGTAATTTGCTCTAGAATAAAGATATTATTTAAAATACTAGAACCTCTATTTAAGCTAAAATCAGATTGGTTAGGGTTTTGATCTGAATAGGAGAGAAACTGTACTTAGCCTTGCTTCAAAGACACTCAAGGAAATTGGGTGCTGCATGATTTCTAGGGAGAAGCAGAGAGGAGAGGAAGTGCCTTTTCAGCTGCTGCTCGATCTTGGGGAGAGGCTTTTTTTTAAGCTTTTAATTCTGCCA
>NW_011270832.1:0-324 GCF_000146605.3 Meleagris gallopavo
TACACCTCAATTGCTTCCTTTCATGATATGAGAGGGTGATATTTTTTTTCTATGATTTGCAGCTCTAAAACGGGGAGGAAGTCTACAGGCAATCCTTCAGAGCATCTAGAATATCAAGAAATCCTCTTAGACTGTTTCTTAGTAGCGTCATAGAGCTACCGCTTTCATTCTTTTGTCTAGTTTTTCACTTCTTCAGCTTTCCATTTTCATTTACAGTATTTCTTGGTATGTTAGGTACTATTAATTCTTTAGCCAACGAGTGGAAAACATAAGGAATGTTCTACAGTTTCCCTTTGGCTTTAGGCTTAGATAGGTGCTGAATTT
>NW_011270834.1:0-320 GCF_000146605.3 Meleagris gallopavo
ATGGCATCCTGATTTTTTTTTTTTAATCTAAATAACTACATTTCTGGAAGTCTTTTTTTTTTAATTTTATTTTTTAGTTTAAAGTTTAGTTACACATTACTTAGAAAAAATTTTCTTGGCTTCACATGATATATTTGAAGAGGCACATTACTGCTCAGAAATTTGTTACAGGGCTTAATAGCATCCATGCTGTCTTAAAATATGTGGCAGGAACACTAAAACTGATGAAGGCAGAATCTCGTGGTACTTTACTTACTTTACTATGGTCAGTTCTAGCTTTGGTACCTTGCTACAACTTGGGAAGTAACATTAAGGTAGAG
>NW_011270842.1:0-338 GCF_000146605.3 Meleagris gallopavo
GAGGAGAGAAAATTCTAGGCCTGGAAATTATTGGAAATACTATCAGAACTATTAAGAAAATCTGGAAAAAAAAAAGAAAGAAAAGAAAAAAGGAAAAAATAAATCCAAACCATAGAGCCAAATATCAAGCCTATCTTTAAAATAGAATAGAAAGAAGACCATGGAATTATGGAGCAGTCATCAGAGATTAAATTTCTAGAAAAATACTGGGAAAAAGGATCCAACTATTTGCAAAAACTGAGTCTGAAATAATAAAGATTGAAGTCAAATAAATTTTAAGCACATTTTACTTTTCCTTCCTTAACAAATAAGTCTGGTGATAAAGAGAAGCTGACAAT
>NW_011270844.1:0-361 GCF_000146605.3 Meleagris gallopavo
TGCCCCATTCTCTTGGCCTAATGTCCCCATGGCTTTGTGTTGCCACGTTCATGTCGGCATTCAGTTTTGGCGTTCCCTGCCGTATTGTCTGGGCTGTCATCCTTGGCATTACCTTCCGTGTTCTCTTGGCCCTTGCCTTTGCCTGGGCATTCCCTTGCCCTCCTGTTTTTGTGGAACCCGCACCTGGGGCGGGGTGCAGCCCTGCGAGCACAGCTGGGGGCAGTTTGGCTGTGGAGTGGGGCAGAGCCAGGCTCCACCCCTCCCTGATCCCATGTAAGGGCTGGGAAGAGTAGGGGCAGCATGTGAACCTGGGGAGTGCTTCCTTTGGGAGTTATGGCCTTGTTCTTGGTGATGGAGTGAG
>NW_011270847.1:0-364 GCF_000146605.3 Meleagris gallopavo
GAAAAATCATGACTGAATGTCTTCCTATGAAGTGCTGATGCTGTTGCAATGATGCTTATGTTTCTATAGAATGTTCCACTTCTTTTTTTAATACATAAAATCAATTAAAAAATCTCTGAGCTGTCACAAATATGGAAAGAATATGAATAATAATTTACTTTTTATTATTTTAATCCAAAATAATCTTCCAGTTCAGTTACTGCAAGCCACGATCATCCTCTGTATCCTTAAATCAAGTGCTGATAAGCCTCCAAGGCTAGAATTAACAGCAATGGTGATGGGGACCCACACATGCAACTTGAGATGTAAAACATGCTGAATCAGGCTTATAGCTTATATTATTTCTTCCACTTAGTCTTGTTCT
>NW_011270853.1:0-344 GCF_000146605.3 Meleagris gallopavo
TGTGATAGGCAGAACTAAAAATTGCTACTGCCAGAATAACGATGAAAATAACTTTCTTGTCATTGGTAAGCAAGAATGAAATAAAGGCAACTTTATTTTCTTAGTTCTGCACTTTGTCATAATTTCAGATTATGAAGATTGAACATCCAAAACCTTAAGGGTTCAAATGTTAGTGTGAAAAAGCTTTGGGGTGGTAGCTCTCCCTTATTTACTGCCCTACACTGCCCACTGGCAAGAGGATGTCAAAGATGCTACTAACCTTTTTTGAGCATACAGAAGACAGCCATTAAAAAACAACAAGCCACTATCAACAACAACAAAAAAAACCCTAAAACAACAGTTTT
>NW_011270855.1:0-322 GCF_000146605.3 Meleagris gallopavo
ATTCAAAAATGGGAAAGCTGGGATAGTGTTACCCATGAAATAATTAAAGGACTAAAAAAAAAAAGAAAGAAAAAAACAAACCAAAAACAAAAACAGACAAACAGTGAAAAACAAATTACTTGTGTTCCAGGTAGCACTGATTACCAGGATCTGCGAATTAGCCAATCAATGCAAGAAGAGATTACTTAAGGATGCAAGACTGGGGGGTGAAATAACAGAAGTTGCTCTAATGTCACAGAGTATGGGCTAAGCGCTCTCAACACTCTTCTTGTAACTTTGGCAGTGTCTAAACCTCCTAAAGCAATTGCTGCTTTGGAAATTT
>NW_011270856.1:0-376 GCF_000146605.3 Meleagris gallopavo
GTAACCCACCATTTTGACAGTCGAAACACAAACTCCTATTGCACTTACCATGACACTTTCCTGCTCTTCCAAACCAACGGTTACTTGGCATTCTTGACAGCACTGCACCCGCTCAGAAGTCATATTCAAACAGAAGTCTCTCACACTTCGTGACACAAGAAACTCACTTTTGCCTGGTGGGAAGGACAGTCCTTTCCACTGCATCCCTCTGTGTGCTGAAAAGTGCAGTTGGCTCCACACGTCCCCAGATAAAGCATCTTTCTGCATTATATTCTGAGAGACGCCCCACAAAGCCCACATCTGCGGGGCTGACAGCAGCACCAGAACTACCACAGCACAGCTGGGGCTCGCTCCGGCCGTGGCTCTGCCCGTACTC
>NW_011270866.1:0-342 GCF_000146605.3 Meleagris gallopavo
GAAATAGTAAGCTGTGTAGATAAAACCTTATTGCAACAAGAGCAGAACAAATTATTTAATGCAAACTGCTTCAAATAGCAGGAAGAAAGAAAGTCAAGCACAGAGATGCATGGAACACTTCTCTTGCAGGGGCAGTGATTTGGAGATGATCCCTTGCTGCAGGACTCTGTTACTGGGAGGCAAAAAGGAGGTATTTAATGTCTCGAATCCTGTCTGCTGATCCCACAATGAACATTCTTCTTACTTTTTTTTATTTTTTTTAACAGTAATAAAGGAATCCATCCACAGGAGGCATAGGAGTGTCAGCACCTTACATTCTTCTGCTTTGGAGCTGCCTCTCTG
>NW_011270867.1:0-384 GCF_000146605.3 Meleagris gallopavo
CTACTTTCTGTAACACCAAATCTGCATCTGCCTGTTTCGTCTTCCACTTATACCTCTTATAAAGCCATTGTAGCTTCACAGTCCGAACTCTGGGAAAGAGTGAGAATTGGCATTCAAAGAATGCTCAGGATCAGCATCGCTCCTGGGTATGTCATGGCTTCTGGGCACTGAAGCCCTGTTCCTGAGAGAGGCCCAGCCTCTGCGTAAGAAGTTTATCAAAGACAGCAAGGAAACATCACCAAAATTATCCAGGTGGCAAAAAGCTTAAAAGCACACAGGATCCAAAGGAGCCAACTCAGCAGGACATGTGCCCAGCTTCTTAAAACCTTGCTTCAAAGCTGACATCTTGTACCTTTCAGGATTCTCTGAATTTACCTGGGACTT
>NW_011270871.1:0-351 GCF_000146605.3 Meleagris gallopavo
CTCCAGATTCAGATGCTGCTCTTACACCTAGCAGCCCTTCAGGGCACTTGCGATCCCCCCAAAAAGACAAGATCACAGCCCTGAAAGAAAAAAAGAAACCACTTACCCATTCCAAGGACCAATACTCCCCCACACTCTCAAGTGAAGGAAGCAGCTTCCAGGTCCAAATACCTACCAGCCCTTAAGTACGCTCAGGGTTCCCTCCTAAAAAAAGAGAGAGAGCAGCTCCACAATGGAGGAAGAAAAAAAAAAAAAAACCCACTACAACTACCAATCACCAAAGAACAAGGCATACTCAAAGGAAGCACTACCCAGGTTCAGATGCTGCCCCTACTCTTCCCAGCCCTCAAT
>NW_011270876.1:0-340 GCF_000146605.3 Meleagris gallopavo
AATCCTGAACATCAAAAGGAAAGCAGTGTTATATGGTACTGTTTTCAGTATAATAATATGCCATTCAGCATAAAAGGACTTACAAAAAAAAAAAAAAAATCAAACCTATAAATCTACTAGGTATAGCTAAAGTTTAGATAAAGATGTGCCAGGTTTTTCTGCTATGACCTTTCTGCTTCCAAAGAAGAGAAAGTACGCTTGCATACAATTCGTAGCATATTGCAAATGAGCACTGTAGAAAGTACAAGAGCACGTTTCATAAAGGGAAAGCAAAAGAAGGAAGAAAAGGAAGAAAACTGGAGAACAGTCATTTCTCATCATCACACTGTCACACAATTGG
>NW_011270877.1:0-323 GCF_000146605.3 Meleagris gallopavo
AGGCAGCCTGTTCCAGTGCTCCGTCACCCTCACCGTGAAGAAGTTCTTACGCACATTCGTGCGAAACTTCCTATGCTGCAGCTTATGTCCGTTTCCCCTCGTCCTGTCTCCACGTACCACTGAAAAGAGACTGGCCTCACCACTATGGCCGCCACACCTCAGATATTTATAAACCTGGATCAGGTCCCCTCTCAGTCTTCTTTTCTCAAGGCTAAACAGACCCAGTTTACTTAGCCTTTCTTCATAGGGGAGATGCTCCAGGCCCTTCACCATCTTTGTGGCCCTCCGCTGGACTCTTTCCAAGAGATCCCTGTCTTTTTTCT
>NW_011270884.1:0-304 GCF_000146605.3 Meleagris gallopavo
TCCTTAAGCTACCTCATTTTGCTGCAGTATGATGTACTCCTTGCTTCAGTCAACAGCACTTTTAAGAGAAAGATGCTAACACACTTGTGGAGAGCATTGGAGTAGCCGTTCTTTCTCATCCCCCTCCTCCACAGCACTACTGAGCTGGTTGTGATTTGGTGTCTATCTCTTGACACAGAGAGTATACATTTGAACTGAGATGAATTCAACAAATATATATACATACATATATATATATATATATATATATATGTGGTAGTTTTGTTGCTGTTGTTGTTGTTTGTTTTTAATTAATATTCTAGTC
>NW_011270887.1:0-361 GCF_000146605.3 Meleagris gallopavo
CTGACAACTGTTGTGCCAGATGCAGCTTGGATCGGCAGGAAATATTGAATTCGATATCTGTGTGAATGTTAGCCTCTTTTCTGTTATTAGCCTTTCATTTCATAGAGAAATTAAAACAGCACTTAATTGCCACAGTAACTTTGAGTGTATAAAGTATTCTGTCTCTTAAGCATGAAAGAGAACATATTGGGAGAACAAGTGGTCACAGCACTGGTTGTAAAACAGTTTTTCTTGATGCTGCTGTGCACTAATAATCTAGGCAAATGGCCTTCCCTGCTCTAATGTTGCCTTTATTACTTAGGAAAGTCAGTTAAATGAGGGGAAGAAAAAAAAAAAAGGAAATCCATATTTGTCCTTGATG
>NW_011270897.1:0-386 GCF_000146605.3 Meleagris gallopavo
GAACATTGAAAATATTGTGACTTGTTTTTAGTATAGGTCTCCAAACAGATACTGGGAACAGTTGTCCAACACTGCACCTACAGTCAGTATACACCAATAGACTCTTCTGTACCACAGTGCATTATCTATTAGATCATACAAGTGGCATCATCAGAAGTGACTACACCTTTCTAGTAATAATAGGAGACCAAAATAATCCTGTACCTGAGCACTGTTTGATTATGAAATATTTTTATCTACACTTGGTATTCAGTACCTAAATGATATAAAAATCAAATCCTTGTGAGGATATCTACAAGGATTTAACCAGCTGTTACACATGGTTCAGCATAATTTTTTTAATAGATTTAGTCATATGAAAAGAATTCATTATAAATATATTTATT
>NW_011270902.1:0-394 GCF_000146605.3 Meleagris gallopavo
AATTACCTGGATCTTCCTTCTTGCCCTTTTTGAAGACCGGAGTGACATTGCTTATTCTCCAGTCTTCAGGGACCTCCCCTGCTATCCAAGACCTCTCAAAAATGATGGAGAGCGGTTCGGCAATGACCTCCGCCAGCTCCCTCAGCACACATGGATGCACCCCATCAGGTCCCATGGACTTGTGGACCTTAGTACTGCCTAGGCGCTCACACACATCCTCTTTCCTGACTAAAGGAAAGTCTCCCATTCCCAGACCCTCTCCCTAACCTCCAAGGTGTGGGAAACCTGAGGGAGAGCCTTTTCACTGAAGACAGAAGTAAAGAAGGCATTCAGTATCTCTGCCTTCTCAGCATCCCCCGTTACAGAACCTCCCCCTCACTTAGTAAGGGGCCCC
>NW_011270903.1:0-409 GCF_000146605.3 Meleagris gallopavo
CAGTTCTGCTAAGAAATACTCCTTTCCTTCCTTAAATGGGACATATGCACCCACAAAGACCACGACTCCGAGAAATTCCTCCCAGTTCCTCCCAATTACACTCCATTACATTCCTCATCATGACACTTACTCCCAGACTTTTGGACTTTTACTGCGGAAAGACCATTTCGATCCAGAATATATGCCATTGGCCCTCACAAACACCGATTGCCTCACAAAGATGTGGCACATCCCACCAGAAAGACCATTTCTAGCCCCCAAAAGATGGCATTTACTCCCAGAAACACCAGCTTTCTCACACATTCCTCACCCTTTCCCCCCCACATAAGACCTTTTCACCCAGAAATGACAGTTCTCTTAGGAATACCTCCCAATTCCCCCTAATCTGCTACACTACACTCTGCACTAT
>NW_011270905.1:0-432 GCF_000146605.3 Meleagris gallopavo
TGGTTCTTAGGAGGCAGCTTTCACGCACAGGTGGTGACGCACTGGAATGTGTGCTTGAGAGTCACTTCCAGGATGATCTGCTCCATGATCCGTGACCAGCACAGAGGTGAGACTGACATGCTGGTAGTTCCCCGCGTCACACTTTCTATCCTTCCTAAGAGGTGTGCTGTCACCTTTTTCTCCTCAGCAGGGACTTGACCTGACTGCCTCGACTTGTGAAATACCATGGAGAGTGGCTCGGTGACTGCAGCGGTGAATTCCCTCGGAACTCTGGGACTCATCTCGTCAGGACCCAAGGACTCCTGGATGTTTGGGTCCTCAGGTGGTCCAGAACCTGATCTCCCATGGCAGTGTGGGATGGGAAGGGGTGTGTGGGACTGAGGAAGCAATGGCAGTCCCCACCTCACCAAAGCAAAGCAAAGATGAGGGCTG
>NW_011270906.1:0-520 GCF_000146605.3 Meleagris gallopavo
TGAGTGCGTATACAGCTGCGTTGTACCTCTGCACCCCTGATGATGGCGATGAAGATTGAAGTGGACTGTGCTCTGTAACCATTTTTCTAATAAAGATTGGCCAAGGGGCGGAAACGGCACTGGATGAAGCTGTCACCTTCCTGCTGCAGCTGCTGCCAACAAACAGTGCGAGTGTGTGTTCAGCAGTGTCTGGAATAGGGGTTAGAGCAGAGGACGGGGTGGGTCAGGGCAGAGTTCTGCCTCCTGGCTCCCCCTACTCACAGGCTTCCACCTGCAGTTGATGTCTTTTCCAAAAGGACTGCACAGACATGGTTTTTGTTAATTGATTTTAATATAAAAAAGCTTTTAACTGTACTGGGAATTAAATTAACTCCTCACACATGTACTCTGCACTGAATCAAAACAAAACAACACAAAAACCAACAAAACAACCAAACCAAAAACCAAGTAATAATAAAAAGAAAGGGACTATCAGATAGAACACCGTAAGGCACACATTCAAGTATCAGTGTAACAAATA
>NW_011270908.1:0-480 GCF_000146605.3 Meleagris gallopavo
TTGGTGCATGCAATTATTCCTCCCTAGGCGTAAGACCCTACGCTTGCTTTTGTTGAACCTCATCCGGTTTCTTACTGCCCAGCTCTCCAGCCTGTCCAGGTCTCGCTGAATGGCAGCACAGCCTTCAGGCGTGTCAGCCAATCCTCCCAACTTCGTATCATCAACAAACTTGCTGAGGGTGGCCATTATCCCCTCATCAAGGTCATTGATGAAGACGTTGAACAAGACCGGACCCAGCACAGACCCCTGGGGGACACCACTGCTTACAGGTCTCCAGCCAGACTCTGCACCACCAACGACGACCCTCTGCGCTCTGCCAGTCAGCCAGTTCTCAACCCACCTCACTGTCCACTCGTCTGTCCCACACTTCCTCAGCTGTGTTATAAGGATGTCGTGGGAGACAGCATCAAAGGCCTTCTAAATCAAGGTAGACTGCATCTACCGCTCGTGCACAGTGTGCAGTGAGTGGTGAGGGTCTCC
>NW_011270909.1:0-519 GCF_000146605.3 Meleagris gallopavo
AAAGCTTTCTTTATATACATGCATCTGACCAGGGCTGTCTAACACTCTGGCAAAGCCAAAACATAGGTAAAATGCCTGGAACCTTGAAAGCTTTTGGAAGATTTGGGTACACTAAAAAACCAAAACAAAAAAAACAACCATAAAATCTAGCATTATTAAAACAATAGGATGACACTACTGTTACCACAAATCTCTTAAACGGAATGAGCTTTTCAGCACCTACTATAATATATATTAATAAGAGAAAGGATGTCAAATGTCAAATTATCTACTAGAGAGCAATTTAGAGATGACTTAAATTGGTGTCAAGAGGATCCAAACCCACTTTAACAACTGAACAATTTCTAATTGTATTGTTCTAGTGTAAATAATCATAGAGGACACAGATTTATGAATTGGGCTTGGTATGTCCTTGGTATGTAAGTCAAAAATAAACTGCTGCTGCAAGAGAAAACCCACAATAGTGGAGACAGAAGAGGCTGCAATGAAATAGCACAGAGAAAGAGAAAGGAATTAAAA
>NW_011270910.1:0-401 GCF_000146605.3 Meleagris gallopavo
GGTAGAATTAAATATTATTATTAAAATCAAGTGTAAGGTTGACTTGTGGTATTAAGCAGGAGAAATGGACTAGCTGGTCCAGCAACAAAAGGGGGTTCAGTGGTCTGGATATTGTCAAGTCTTTTATTCCTAAACCTTGAAGTGCACAGGCTGTATCTGAAGAATATTAAGGTCTTTAACTTCTATGAAGAGCTGCAGAAACACAGAACACAAAAGGAAGCTGATTTTCTGGTCACTTAGCAGTACACTGTTCTTCAGAAACTCTTCTCTCCTTGTGTGTTTATCGAAGAGGAATTTGGATGTTGGTTCTTTTTTTCCTTTTCTTTTCCTTTTTTTTTTTTTTGGTTAGGTTGTCTTGTCACTCTATTGTAGTAAGCTGATGGGTCAGTCTTCACCTTTTC
>NW_011270911.1:0-480 GCF_000146605.3 Meleagris gallopavo
TTTATTATGCTGTATATAATTCATAGCATCCTGTGATGACATTCTGTGGGACTTCTCATGGTAGCATACTATCACATGAATATCAAAATTTAACCAAGGAGGAAGCCAACAGATAAGATAAAAATCATTCATTTTTTTACTCTCCTCTTCTTCTGACAATCGTTTTTCAAAGACACATCAAAAAAGTAAACCTTATAGTGATCATATTTAGTAATCTAGCAGTCTACATTTAGCAAATGGTGAATATATTTAGCATTTTGGCCATAAGTAGCTTAAGACATTTCCTATAAAGACTTTCAGAATTCTGTAAATTTGAAAGCAGAGTAAGGAAGACGAAAAAAAAAAGAAAAAAAAAAAGACCCAATTTACCCAAAATATAGTAGAAATTCAAACTTACATTCAAGGAACTGTGGTGTTTTTCGCCTTGCACCGCAGGTGCTATTGTGCGTTTGCCAAAGACTTGTGCATCAAAGCTGGCAT
>NW_011270912.1:0-414 GCF_000146605.3 Meleagris gallopavo
GAGTGTCACTTCAAATGAGATCAATTGCGTGACAAATTCGTACTCTTTTTCAATTGAAAGTCCCATCCAACAGGCATGGAGTAACCACCAGTAAAGCAATTTACACAAACTTTGTCAACAAGGTACAAAAAAAGGAAAATGAAACACAATAATGGAGTAACAGAAATTTTAAATATTACAATAGTAGTGTGCAATTTATTCTTCTGACTGCAAAACAATGTCTTGACAGACTAATAACTACATACTCACTGTCACTCTATTCGAAGGTTAATTCAAACTGAAGGTGAAGAACCTTAGGTTGGCCAGGAGGTGAACAGAACATAAATCTTACTAAAGGCAAAGAATAGAGTTTGCTTAGCCAGGAAATTCAAAGGCTGATAGGGAATATGATTTTGATAAACATACAAAAGGTGG
>NW_011270913.1:0-529 GCF_000146605.3 Meleagris gallopavo
AATTGCCGCTCGAAATGAAGGCAGAGACGTCGTATTCACAGCTAGGCCTAGTGCATTCTGCATGTACCCGAGGCGAAGTGCAAACCGCTCCTCTCCGACGTGCGGACACGAGACCGCTCGCGCGTCGGAGAAAAGCAGCAGGCACAAGTCGCCCGTTCTCGGCAAGTGAGAAACACGAGAGCGCTGCTGACGGCTGAAAGCGGCACTCGGGGAGAAGCGCGATTTCTCGACCAGCGTCGGCAAACTCTCCGGAGCGGTTCAGCGCGAGTGCCGCTTTCTACGCATGAGAGCGAAGCAGTGCAATTCCGATGCCGAGAACGTGCGAATTCAGCCTCCTGCACTACCTCCGTAGGGAGGTTTTTTCTCCGCAGGCCAGAAAGGATCGCTCCCCACTTTCTGTCACGCTCTCTCTCCCTGGGAGCGAAACAAATGTCGCTCCCCGAACTTCCAACAGCCTTATTAGAGAGGGTTTTGCTCTCCACTCTTTTCCTCCGAGCCATGCACAAGCGTAGCCATGGAGAACAACACC
>NW_011270914.1:0-371 GCF_000146605.3 Meleagris gallopavo
GCCGGGGCTATTTGGGGACATCCCCTTCAAATGAGCACAATTTTACGTTGTTTTATTACGATGCTGACAGAAGGAGAGAAGCTCTGAGACAAAAGCCTGAGAAAATGGAATTCTCAGTGTTGCCAGTGAAAGCGCTCCGCCTTGCTTTAAGGCTGGGATGGAAATGGGGACTCGTGGGTAGAACAGCCGCCACGCAGGTACAGAGATGTCCCATTGGCATCAGCACTGCTCCCTGCACACGATGCTGGGATGGGGAGGGAGTCCCCTGCAGGGCACGTTTAGGAGGTCCCTATAGGACACATTGAGGAGGGACCCCGGCCCTGGGGGCAGGCCTCCTGGTCCCGGGCCCCCACAGAGGTGGATGAGCTGGG
>NW_011270915.1:0-392 GCF_000146605.3 Meleagris gallopavo
CACCACCTCCCTAACACAAACCCGTCACTGATATCTGCATCACACAACTTCTGAGACTGCCTGAAATCAACATTCCACCACTGCAGTGGTCCTGCCACTACAGCCTAAGGCAAACAACTTTAAGGCAAATGACTAATCCTGTCAGAGACACCAAAATGTGAAATCAAGACCAAAAGGTTTTAATTCATCATAATTCTGCAGATTCAGCATATGTAATAAAGCAATTTAATGGACAGCCTTGAAAACAGGTACTCCTTGTTTAAACAGGGAATTAAATTATTCAGAAAAAAACAAAGTGTGAAGTTTGAAATTTTTTGTGTCGTAGTTTTTTTTTTGTTTAATATTCAATTAACACAGTTCTGTAGCATTTAATTTACCATTTCTAAAAAGAA
>NW_011270916.1:0-473 GCF_000146605.3 Meleagris gallopavo
AGCAGAAGGCAGCATTCTGGTAGCTGGTTCGTGGGTTTGCTGCAGTGTGCTTTTGTAATTGCACATGACTGATCTTCATAACGTCAGTAAAGTGTAGCTGCTCTCTGAGGTGATCTGAAACAAAAAAATTAAAACCAAACACCCTAGAGAATAGGATGAAAATGTCAGAATAGTACTCATTTAATGACTTCATACTGTGCATGCTGTCCATCAATTACTCCCTTTTTTGCAGTCTGAAAGCAGATGACGTTATCAAATGCGGATAGAAATACACGTTCCTCTCTTCAGGCAACCAACCCCCAACTCACATTCAGTATGCACAGCTGTGGGTGCTGGATTCTGGATGATATGGTATGAAAACATCAGCATGTAGAGAGGCTTAAACCTATTTTAAGTTTCAGAATAATTGGAAAAAATTCAACTGAATCCACCTCCAGCACTGATCTGAAGCTCAGATCATGAATGACTTTTAA
>NW_011270917.1:0-512 GCF_000146605.3 Meleagris gallopavo
TAAAGAATTATATAGATTATAATATAGAATTATATTATAAAGAATTAATGAAGATAATATCTCATACAAAATGGCACTTGTTGGAGACAAAAACTCTTTTGTCTGTGACACGTTTTTGCTATGCGTATTTCTTATGTATGGTGGACTAAGCTTCCTTGATACTTAGTTAATCAATGCCACTGAATACTTACATCTTGGGGAGAAAGGAGCTGGACAGGTGAATACAGTACACAGCGTTACATGGATGAAACAAGAAGGTGCCATGAAGCAGGGAGAGAAGACTGAGGAGAAGCTATATACAGGTTCTATATAGTGTATACATCCATTCAACTTTGTCTTAGTGTAGTGGGAGTCTAGGAGTCAAGATGACTCAGTTATACCAAGATGATGAATGGGACTTTTGCATTGACTGTGCAGCTATACATTTCAGAAGTGTAGTTTGCCCAAGGACACGTGTATAGGTTTTTTTTTCCTTTCCTCACTATACTGTGCAAAGTACTGTGTGCTGGTAA
>NW_011270918.1:0-527 GCF_000146605.3 Meleagris gallopavo
TTGTTTTTAAATTGGGAACAAAATATTCCCTAAAAGCTAAACATTGGGCCATGTTGTTATCCTCTTTCCTTAACACTTACGACAGCACTGAGAGAACACTCTGGCCAAGCCGACAGGCAGCCAAGTGTAATTTATGACTTATTTTAAACTGATTTGTTGACTTCTTGAAAGGCCCTGTCAAAAAGAACAGTCCTCTGAGTCCTAACAAATGATAACAGTTGTGTGGCGTCAGTGCTGAAAAACTCTTGGATAACAGTGAACCTGTCCTGAGAAATCCTTTTAAAGTGTCTGAAAATTGCGCTGTCTAAAAATAAATAGGGCTAATGCTATTGTTTGGTGGTTCATTTTGGTTTCCTTAATGCCTTGTACAATTTATTTTCCATTGATAGGAATATTCCCTTAAAAGTATGAAAACAAATTACCATATGCCTAGTAATAAAAAAAAACTAACAATGGTGTTCACATGAGATGCTGCTAACAAGGACGTGTTCTGTCTCATTTATGTGCAATGTTGAATTTGCAAGTGA
>NW_011270919.1:0-358 GCF_000146605.3 Meleagris gallopavo
ACTGAGGGAAGACTTCTGTGTACTGTGTTCTCATCTGGAGAATCAGGGTAACTCTCAGCTCTCAAATTAAACAGACCCTGGTGATGGAATTTCCCTGTCTTTCCCATTAAGCCCACGAGATAACATGCAATCCCCTTACAATTTTTTCACATTTTAAGTGAAGTTTTCATATGAATTTACTATAGAACTAACAAAAAAAAACTAGAAAATCATTTATCAAAGAGAATTCAAAAGAAGCACTGGCAGTTATTCATCTAACGAATATAATGGTGAATTCTCTTTTGTATGCAATCCTACCTATTCTGGTATCTAAATACAATACACTCGTAGAAACAATAATAATAATAATTACAATAAT
>NW_011270920.1:0-389 GCF_000146605.3 Meleagris gallopavo
GGAACAGCTGCCAGAGAGGCTGTGGATGCCCACAAAGCAGAGCGAGAACGTGTCACTATGTGAGGTTGTCCTCAAAATCCCCATTGGAGACCTCTGGAGGACTCCCGGAACCCCTGGGGACCCTCTGATCTCAAAGAGACCCCTCTGGGACATCTCCAGACCCTTCTGGATGACTCCAGGACCACTCAGACCCACATGAGGACTCTCCGGACCCTACCAGACTCCCCTGGGACATCTCCAGATCATCCCAGTGGCTCCTCAGAGCTCCTGGAGCCATCCTGGGAGCTTCCAGATCCTTCAAGGGACCCCCCGCGGGCCCAACCTGGGGACCCCCTGAATACCCCAAACCCTTCTAGGACATCTCCAGGTTTTCTGCAGGACTCCAGGGA
>NW_011270921.1:0-313 GCF_000146605.3 Meleagris gallopavo
CAACCACATCCCAGTCCTTTGATCCCACTAGCCTACCACACCTTCACATCTCTCTAGCACCAACCAAGGAAAAAACAACTGTCCTCAAATTAGAACAAGTTCTTATCCTCAGAAGACATAAAAGGCTTCGGAAATCATCATTTCACTCCATAAAAAGGGAACAGGTTGGCTGCATTTCTAAGACAGCCAGTCATGTTTTTACTATTTGGGCTTAGATAACAGCAATTAAAAACACACTCTTAACTGAAATAACATCACAAATTCATGGGTAGGGACCCACCTGAGGAGAAGTAAGGACAAAAAAAAAAAAATT
>NW_011270922.1:0-416 GCF_000146605.3 Meleagris gallopavo
CAAGCCGCTATTTGTTATCTTTAGGCTTGATAAGTACATCTGGTTTTGATTCAGGTGGCCGCGAGCTTGTCTCAGAGTTGAAAAGGGTGCTTTGCTCAAATTGAATTTTCTCACAAATTTCAAACCGGGATGAGAACCAGAAGAAGCTGGGCCCTGTCACACAAAACTCCCGTTTTGCTTGCTCGGCCCTTGGGCTCATAAAAACCTGGCACAAATCAGTTTCACCTGTTTGGCTAAGTGAGTACATGCTAAAAGTAATAAAGCTATTAGTGCAATCAGATATTTCTCCACATGTGTTCTGATGTAAAAAAAAATAAAAAAAAAAAAAGGAAAAAAAAGGAAGAAAGGGAAGGTAGAAACTCTTACTACAACCCTGCCTGTCACATATCTTCCCGAGTCCCTGTAAATCAGTTGCA
>NW_011270923.1:0-493 GCF_000146605.3 Meleagris gallopavo
TCCTGAGAGGTGTGCTGTCACCTTTTTTCTCCTCAGCAGGGACTTGACCTGACTGCCTCGACTTCTGAAAATACCATGGAGAGTGGCTCGGTGACTGCAGCGGTGAATTCCCTCGGAACTCTGGGACTCATCTCGTCAGGACCCAAAGACTCCTGGCTGTTTGGGTCCTCAGGTGGTCCAGAACCTGATCTCCCATGGCAGTGTGGGATGGGAAGGGGTCTGTGGGACTGAGGAAGCAATGGCAGTCCCCACCTCACCAAAGCAAAGCAAAGATGAGGGCTGTGCATAATGAGCAGTTATCAGACAAGATGGAAGCAAAAACGGTGTTGGGTAGCTGAGCCTTCTCTGGTGGTAAGCAACATCGTGCACAGAGTGCAGCCATGTGCTCCGAGCAAGGAGCACAGGTTTGTGCAAGAGGCACGGATGCAGGGCAGTGCCTTCATGACTGTATTGTGTCCAACAGGTGGCAGCAGAGCTGCGGTGCTCCCAAGTG
>NW_011270924.1:0-399 GCF_000146605.3 Meleagris gallopavo
AATACTAGAGAACTATTAGCTGTACAGACTAAATAATCATGATACTGTAATAGAACTCGGTATGCAGTAATTTTTTTACAATGTAAACCACTTGCATAATGCATAGCATACTCTAGGTTTAAGAAAAATATGTAATCTGACTATCTGTAAAGAGAAAATGAACAAAGAATTGAGGGTGTATATGTATCAATGCTGCTTTAGATTTTATGCTAGCAAAAAAAACTTGGGAGAATTTGCCTGCTTTTCTTAATTTTGTTTTTGTTTTTCTTCCTGAGTTTTACTCATCACAATGAGACATGACTAAAACTGGGGCCACCTGTTTTCCGCTAGGCTCTTTGTTTGTTTGTTTGTAATACAACATAACAGGTTTCCTAGATAACTCTGATAGAATACTTGTGT
>NW_011270925.1:0-387 GCF_000146605.3 Meleagris gallopavo
CTGCACAGTGCCTTGAAAGTATAGTTATCTGTTTTCATTTTCTCTCAGTAAGACATGATCACCCTGGAGGGTATAAGGCAAAGACCAGCAACTGGAGGGGTTCTCCTACAACTGGAGTTTCCTAAAGAAAATAAATCAGAACTGAATTTGTACAGGAATGTTTCTCTCGCATTCCACACACTGAGTCAATTTATCTCAGGGGCTCTTTTTCCTCCTCCCCACCCTCCTTGAAAGCTTGGTGACTAGGGAAAAAAAAAAAAAAGTTATAATGGCAGAGGATAGGAAGAGATTGTAGCCACTGGTGCCAGGAATCATCAAGGAATGCTTAAGCAGTGCCTCTGTGACAGCATCCAGTCGATTGGAAAAGCAGTATGTGCCATCTGGCTT
>NW_011270926.1:0-341 GCF_000146605.3 Meleagris gallopavo
GAGCCATACACAGTGCAAAATATGAAATAATGAGGCTAATGAGGCAAGGAGCCTGTGCTGTCTCCATTCAGTTTAAGATAGCTGGAAATATAAGAAAGTAAGCAAATTATTTGATGAGTTAGCAGTGAACCTAGCTATAACAATTGGAACAGAAGGAAGGACAGCCAACAGCTTGTCAATTTGATGGATGGCCCCCAGAGTTGTTTTTTTTTTTTTTTTTAAAAGGTAAATTCATTCAAATCTATTGCTTTCATAGGATTTACCAGTGTGTGTCTATTCTCAGCTTCTGGCTTGGGAGCCACCAGTGGAATGTAAAACCTGTCCATCATCTGTGAACTGAA
>NW_011270927.1:0-536 GCF_000146605.3 Meleagris gallopavo
CCTTGAGGCAGCAGCTATAGGAGTTCTCCCTGTTTGCCTGTTGGAATCCCAGAGCAGCCCGGTTCTGCTCTGAGTGAGAAACCCAAACAGTCTGGGGCTCTGCTCTGCCTCCTGTTGAGCACTTTGGTCATGGTCTAGTAAAGCAGATAAACCTAAAATGTGCAAACCTGTGATTTCCTTTCCACTAGCAGAGGGCTGAAATAATACAGATGCTAAAGGACTTATCCTAGAGTCTTCTTATAAGCTTCCCTGGGGACTGGGTGAGGGTCTGGTCACTGAAGAACTGAACTCTCCTGCCTTCCTTTTAGGTTTTGAATGTCGGGTAAAATCTGGGCTTCATTCAAAACAGCAGCAAAGCATAAACCAGCTGGACAGCAGCTACATCTGTTGTCGTTATTTATTTAATGCTGCTCAGTGAAATAACATCCTGGACTTAGTCTCCAAATTTGCATTCCCCAGAGGAAAGCTGGCTGCATGTAGTTTCCCTCAGGTACCTTTTCTAGACCCACAGTCCTCTGTGAGACAGAATTCCCTTT
>NW_011270931.1:0-473 GCF_000146605.3 Meleagris gallopavo
TTGGAAGAAAGTGACATAATTCCATTCTAACTGGAAGGAAGATGGCTAAAATAACTGCAGCAGCCATTTTTCTGAAAATACAGTGGTCACCTTTCTAAAAAGCATTACATTTTCTTACAATTTATTCTGTATGAATACTAAATAAATACGAAAACTACAATAGTAGTATTTTTCTTCAAAATAGCAGGTAATAAAAGCAGAGTAATGAAATTTTCCATACAAAGGAAAAAAGCCTATGCTTCATGCTGTAGGAGCATTCTGAAAATACACTGTATTTTGATCATCTAGAAACAGAATTAATGCTGAAGTAATTTAAAAAACAAAAACAAAAACAAAAAAAACAACAACATAACAAAGAAGCCAACACTGGAATAGGGAACAAGGCCCAAAGTAAATATAAGGTTTTTGCTGTTTTTCATATGGTTGGAGAAATTATAAAAAAGCAAGAAAAGAAAAACAAAGAGAAAAAAATA
>NW_011270932.1:0-301 GCF_000146605.3 Meleagris gallopavo
TGGCACCTCGACTGCCGGTGCTGAACTGGATGTTCAAGGGAAAGGGTCCCTCCACCCATCATGCTACTGATGCCACTTGGAGTAAGCGGATTGCACTGATTACGCAGCGAGCGCGGATGGGGAATCTACAACCGTCCAGGAATCCTAGAGGTGATCATGGACTGGCCTGAAGGCAAAAGTTTGGAACACCGGCAGCAGAAGAGATATCACGTGCTAAAGAGGCCCCACCATATAATGAACTACCAGAAAATGAGAAGACATACGCCCTATTCACAGATGGATCGTGTTGTATTGTGGGGAA
>NW_011270933.1:0-487 GCF_000146605.3 Meleagris gallopavo
CCCTCTCCGTAGAGAGAAGGAAAGCAAAGCAAACCTCTGCAACTTCAGCGTGCTTGATAAGGGCAGCACCTACCCTACAGGGCGGGTTCCACAGCACCTGCTTACCTCTTAGCTTGGAGCTCCGTGCTGCAGCAGGCCCAGGCTGTGCTGCTGGAGCCGGCACGCTGTCCCCGCTCTGACCCCTCGCTCTTTTGTTGGCAGGCAACTGCGCTGCTGTTTGCTGCTCTTCTTCCAAGCCCTTGCGTTTACCTCCAGCCAGGGACTTGGAGACAGAGCGGGGGCACACTGCAGGGGAAGGTCTTCCCCCTGAGCTGGGACCTGCTGCTGTAGGAAGCCCTCCAGCCTGGAGACGAGCTCTCTCAGAAAGGACTTTCTGCACCGCTTTCGCGTAGATCTGTGCATTGGGCTCAGCACCTCTCTCTGGCAAGAAAGGAGGAGCAAGAAGATATAACAAGAGTGCAGTACTACTTCCAGTCTGCAAAATGGG
>NW_011270934.1:0-516 GCF_000146605.3 Meleagris gallopavo
TTCTCCAGACACCTGGGGATCACATAAGATCCTTCCATACGAGAGGAATAATTGCTGAAAAGATTACTTGATACATATTTCTAAGGCCATCATTACACTCTTCAGTTTATCTTATGAGGAACTGGATTGGTGCCATATTAAGGCCAAAGCACTGTGCAATCTTTTCCCACTAGGACCCAAGAGCAAGGAAAGCCTTTATCACCAATCACAGAGAAAGTGGCTCGGCCAGATCCCTCCAGACCTAAAATCATTAACATTGGCTCCTGCCTCTTTACACATGCTCAGTGATTTTGGTTGGTAGTCTCGTGACCCTCGGGGAATGAAGTTAGCAGTATTCATGACCTCATTCCTCTTGTTTTTCCAAATTTGGAAGTTTTCCATTAGCTCATTTGCAACAATGAGCAACTCTTTATCACTTAGATGATAGGAAGAGTTCTTGTGGAGTGATGTACTGGAAAGGGCACCCACACCGACCTAAATAACAGATATACTGGGCTCCTTGAGTAGGTAAGGATG
>NW_011270935.1:0-461 GCF_000146605.3 Meleagris gallopavo
AAAGTTGATTCGTTTGAGGATTTTTCAATTATGCCAAATTTTCATCAGCCTCAATCAACTTATTGTTAAAGCTGATTAATTCTTTGGAGTGGATCACTGGCATTTTCAATTTAGCCTTCAACATTTCATTTCAGTGTACTTCAATTTGGGTGGGGGTGCCAACTTCTCTGTGTTAGATATTTTATTGACTGCTTTTTGAAGTAATTGAAACAGAATTGCAATCACTGTGGTTGGAATACATTTCATTTAACTTTACTCATCTAGCCATTTAGTAATCCAGACTAAGATGGTCATTTAGGTTCCCATAAAGTCAGAGAAAAATGGTAATAACAAATGCCTGATGAATGGAAGTCTGACCCAGAACTGTGGGAACTGTGAATGCAGAACAGATTTTAGAAGTTTAATAATAGTACTCCATGTGAATTTGGCAGCAACAATAAATGAATAAATAAATAAGTTAA
>NW_011270937.1:0-318 GCF_000146605.3 Meleagris gallopavo
GAGGTTCCGGGGCATGCCGGGAAACGCAGATTCCACTTCCTTGCTGTTTCCACAGAGACCAACACATCTCTCCGTGCAGTTGTTACGGCACTTGGGAGCACCGCAGCTCTGCTGCCACCTGTTGGACACAATACAGTCATGAAGGCACTGCCGTGCATCCGGGCCTCTTGCACAAACCTGTGCTCCTTGCTCGGAGCACATGGCTGCACTCTGTGCACCATGTTGCTTACCACCAGAGAAGGCTCAGGTACCCAACACCATTTTGGCTTCCATCTTGTCTGAGAACTGCTCATTATGCACAGCCCTCATCTTTGCTTT
>NW_011270938.1:0-485 GCF_000146605.3 Meleagris gallopavo
AGAGCCGGCCAAGAAGACGCCGTGGCAGCCGGCAAACGCCAGCCCCAGGGGAGCAGAGCGGCACCCGCAGATCAACAAGGTCTGCAACATCGAGATCCCCGAGGGCTTCCAGAGTGCCCGGACGCAGGGGACCGTCCAGGCAGCGACGGCGCACCCGCACCCAAAGCCCTCCTGCACAGAGGCGTCGGGCTCAAAATTCCCGAAGCTCACCCCAAAGAGGCAGCAGGAGCCGGGCCCAACAGCGGAGGCCATCGCGGGAATGAAGCTGCTCCCAGGAACAACTTCAGAGGCAAAGTCCCCACAGACAGCCCCCAAGTCTGCGTAGGAGCAGCCGTGCGCCCGTCACAGACTGGGTTGAGAAGACCACAGCGACCATCTAGTTTCAACCTCCCCTGCTATGTGCAGGGTCACACCTCCTTCCCATCTCCCCTGCTTGCTCTGGTCCCAAAAGTCCAACACAATAAAGATCAGACATCCCCCCCCCT
>NW_011270940.1:0-486 GCF_000146605.3 Meleagris gallopavo
GTGCTTGCAGCCTCATTTAGGGCAGCAGCTCAAGAGATCAAGAGGAAGAACACAGCGTGCAACTAGAAGACAAAGCCGAGAAGAGTCAACTCTCTGACCTTGGGCACCACTCACCAACCAACAGCCAGGCCTTGACAACTTGGCTCATCTGAGCACGCGCGGCAGGGCTGTACAACGAGTTTCTTCTTCATTAAAGAACCCACATAGATTCCTAATCCAAAAACGAGAACGGCAGGAGTTAATATCGACCAAAGAGCTTCCTATTCCTAGGCCTCATCCTCTTAGCCCAACTTTCCTTGCCTCATCCCCTACCCCAACTCCTGGACGATGCCCGCAGGCTTAAGGTCACTTCTCAAGGACTCCATAGGACTCTTTTCACAGGACTCCATCAAAAAGAATGTCACACTTGTTCTTCCATACACTCAAGCTGACCCAGCAGTGCTATCACAGTCACTTAACACACACAGAAGCATCCAAACCCCGAGC
>NW_011270941.1:0-487 GCF_000146605.3 Meleagris gallopavo
AATTGTTTTAGAAAAGTTATACTCAGCTAAGAAGGTGTAATAAAGATGTTAAGAAAGCAGCCCCTGTTGTGTTGACCAGGGATGAACATAAAATCATCTCCCAGTTAATGCGGAGGCAGCTGATGTGACTGCCTCTGTCCTCAACAGCTTGCTGGAAGGAAGCCCACAAAGCATTTCAGTGCAGGGCTGCTGAGAGAAGCTGTCAGAGCAGAGCACTCTGTCCCCTTGCAGAGTACCGGGATGCTTTTCCAGCTGACTGACTGACGGCTGCTTTGTCTGTGGCCCTGGCTCTGGAGGAGCAAAGCAGTGCTGAGAGTGGAAACGCAGCGATGTTGCAGCCCCGCTCTTGGAGTCCAAAGCCATTCCCACACGACCCATGGCTGTCTGCCAACGCCAAGTGGCACACGAGGTCCGGCAGTGGGTCAGGTAATGACATGACAAAAGGACAGCATGGACAGTTGTGATGCTACTTTATTATTGGCACAGC
>NW_011270942.1:0-420 GCF_000146605.3 Meleagris gallopavo
TCCAACTTGAAGAAATCTGCCCACAGACCAATGACAGACACTGACGAGCTCCCGCCTGGTCCTGGGGATTACATTGTGGGTAAGAAAGCCAGCCCCATGCAGCCTCACAGACCAGCTGGCCCTGCTCCTTCATGCCATAATCTCCAGTCTGGCCAACGCAGAAGAAGGAATGTGGCTTTCATGCAGCACAAACCTCAGGGAGACTCACTGAGCACGGGACGTGCAATGATGCTGCCTGAGAAGTTGCCCAAACCTGAGCTGGGCAGGGAAGGCTCCAAACTCCACAGAAGCATCCACACTGTTGCTGCCTACAAAAACAAAACACAGTTCCCTGGACATTACGAATTCAGAGCGATGTCTAGAAAAACAAGCCGACAAGAGGTGACTGGGACGGTGTTGAGAGAAGGAACAGGGAAGTGG
>NW_011270943.1:0-518 GCF_000146605.3 Meleagris gallopavo
AGCCTCCTGCACTACCTCCGTAGGGAGGTTTTCTCCGCAGGCCAGAAAGGATCGCTCCCCACTTTCTGTCACGCTCTCTCTCCCTGGGAGCGAAACAAATGTCGCTCCCCGAACTTCCAACAGCCTTATTAGAGAGGGTTTTGCTCTCCACTCTTTTCCTCCGAGCATGCACAAGCGTAGCCATGGAGAACAACACCAAAAAAGAATTGCCGCTCGAAATGAAGGCAGACACGTCGTATTCACAGCTAGGCCTAGTGCATTCTGCATGTACCCAAGGCGAAGTGCAAACCGCTCCTCTCCGACGTGCGGACGCGAGACCGCTCGCGCGTCGGAGAAAAGCAGCAGGCACAAGTCGCCCGTTCTCGGCAAGTGAGAAACACGAGAGCGCTGCTGACGGCTGAAAGCGGCACTCGGGGAGAAGCGCGATTCTCGACCAGCGTCGGCAAACTCTCCGGAGCGGTTCAGCGCGAGTGCCGGCTTCTACGCATGAGAGCGAAGCAGTGCAATTCCGATGCCGA
>NW_011270944.1:0-450 GCF_000146605.3 Meleagris gallopavo
CACCATGTTCGTGGAATCTTTGAATTTGCAGTACGTTGAACATTTGAAACTGTAAGTCACTAATACTTCATCGAGAGCACTGTGATGGATTATGTGAGCTTTTAAAATTCATCGTTTTACCAGCTTTAGGACAAGCTTTTCTTTTTTTCTTTTTTCTTTTTTCTTCCCAGAAGTGTATCTTTTTCAATGTAAGATTTGCTTAAAAGATTTAGATTAATTTTGAAGAACTGGAGTAGCTTTTATTAATTTTAAGGAAGCAGGTGGCAGGGATAACTACTGAAAATAGAATTAAAAAGATTTTCTTGCCTGTTCTTGTAAATGGCAATGTAAAGTTCTAGAGTGAATTCTGCCACATTTAACTGAAAGTGGAGAAGATACAGGTTTAAAAGCATTTTAAGCCTATTTCAACTGTGATTCAGCAGTATTTAGAATTAAGGCTATTTTTCTTGG
>NW_011270945.1:0-529 GCF_000146605.3 Meleagris gallopavo
AAGTACTCTGTTTCAGATTCCTTTGCAGAGCGGCTAAAATCTTTTTCAGTGTTGCTAGTTCAGTGGCTGAGAAGGGAATTTCCTTAACACTCATTTGAGGATCTAGATCCTCGCTGCTATCGAAGGTATATTCGGTTTTTATCGAAAGACGCAATGGGGCTGTTGGGATTTCTAATTTACCTAGCCTTTCCTTCATTCCCCGTAGTTCCTCCTGAGGAAAAGTTTTTTCTTGAGGCAAACTGTGGGTGACAGTATCGCTGGCGTGCTTACACGTTAACAGTTCCTCAAAAGCCATTTGCAACGAAGCCGAATTACGTTTCTCTCTTTCTAATTGTTCCTCAAGGTTGATTCTACAGAGTTGGTACCAATTCTTGTGTTACTTTAACTGATTCCTGCAGTGCTTGTATAGTTTGGGTTTCCGCCAAATGCTTTTCATCTCGGAACTCCACAGCAGCTTTTCTAACACTGCCCGGCTTCTCTGAACCACGCTGCATCCACGGTGGTGACTCTCTCCCTCTTCGCTTCCCAT
>NW_011270946.1:0-390 GCF_000146605.3 Meleagris gallopavo
ACATTCCGTGTCTTTCATTAGATACTTACAGCAATAGTGCATACTTACAGGGCCATATGCAGTCTTTCTGAGAGAGCCTAGAATTACTGACTCTTCCAAAGAAGAACCATAACTTCCTTCACATGATACTGCAACAGTTATGTAGATGTCTGACCTTACAGACAAATTGTTCACTGAGTCAAAAGCTTATCTCTGAAGAACATTAAACATGTCTATACATACTAACCTTAAGTCTCTAAAACAAACAGCAATAATTTTCACAATTCACAATGAATGTGCTTTTTCCCAAAAAGATTGAGATTATTTTGCTCAGCAAAATTTGTGTCCAGTTAAAGTTTCTGTATTCTTCCCTTTTCATTCCTACTAGTTTTTCCTCCACTATTCCATTTT
>NW_011270947.1:0-359 GCF_000146605.3 Meleagris gallopavo
CTTCAACCCAGCAGAGCTGAATGGCAGTCAAATGAAAACCCTTGATTTCCCTATCAAGCTACCATTATTCTCCTTTAATATAGAATGCACCATCAGTCGCTGGAAAAGCTATTGAAACTATGCATTAAATTGATCAAATACACCATATGGAATTTGGAGAATATTTATTTATTACGATTGCATAGTTCACACATTATTTGTCTTTAAAAAAAGTTTGCAAATCACTGAGAAATCCAGACATTTTCCACTCTGCATTACTTATCAAATTGAATTAAAAATATCAGGAATCCCTTGGAATCATTGTGGATCCAAGTTCTTTTGAAAACCAAAATTTGTGGGTTTTTTTTTTTTAATGTCTT
>NW_011270948.1:0-445 GCF_000146605.3 Meleagris gallopavo
CCCTGGGCAGTGAAGGGGATGTAAACTCTCCCTTCTTTTGTATTACTATCTATGCAATAGTGCAACATGTACTTGTGTCTTACATGCAGTTATTCTGACAGTTCCCTCAGGCTTTAGGCTTATCTGGATTTCTATGAAGATCAGAACATGGTTTTTAGGTTTGGATTCAGTACCTCTAGTCACAAGGACAAAAAAAAAAAAAATTGAACTAGTGATAGAGTAGCTGCCTTGCCTGGTTTCTTTCTGATGCTCTTTTTTTCTTCTTTCTTTTCGTTTGTTTCTCTTTGTTAGTGAATGGAGAGAGTGTAGTGAGGACAGGGAGCACATTCTTTTGCTCTCAACTTAGCAACAGAGTCCCAGCAAGCTCAGAGCTACCTGCTCCAGTGGTAGACCACAATGCGGTCATACCAAAGATTGAGATTAACACTCCTATTAGAGAAGGCAG
>NW_011270949.1:0-480 GCF_000146605.3 Meleagris gallopavo
ATTACCCAGCAGTTGTTTAATTCTGTAAATAAAGCTCTTCCTTTTGTAGGCCGACTACACTGTGCTCCCTTTTCTTAAAAGAAAAAGAAAAAAGACATTAAGACTAACAGCTCTTTTGTTCCACTGATCCTTAAGTAACTCCACAGATTTGTTTGTTTTCACAGCAAGAGCATAATGGAAGGGTAATGAAGTGGAGGAAGATGCAGCCTGAGGTTTAACTCTACAGCCAAAGCAAAAGCAACTCATCAACTGCCAAAGCAGCTGCCCTAATTAAAAAGCTCTGGAGCTGGGTGGGTTAATGAGCTGCCGAGTGGGAAGCAAAGTTCTCACGTAAATCCCTGCTAACAGACCTTCCCTCACACATCACAAGTGATTTGCTTGCAGAGCAGGAAGGAGGGCTGGGCACAAACAGCTGAGTTCTGTGATAGGCAGCATGTGACGATGCAGATGTGATTACACACCTACAGAGGCACTCTGAGG
>NW_011270950.1:0-422 GCF_000146605.3 Meleagris gallopavo
ACGTCAGAAGTACCATTCTAATTCGAAAAAATTAGATCTTTTCAGCTAGAAAAAACAACTTCCCTGCAGAAGATCTGTCATTACACCTCGCAAATATCAGCCTTCTCCCTACGGAGACATTTTCTTCAAGACATACCAGATTTCTCCCAAATAGATGACGTTTTTTTCCGGGAAATACCGCTTTTCCGTAGTCTTTTGAAGGGAAAAGATAATCTATTTGCGCCTGGAAAGTTGGAATTTCTGAAAGAAAAAGCCATTTATGGGCCAGAAATGTTATTTCTGAGAGAAAACGAGCTATGGGTCATATCAAAATGGTATATGTGTGAGAAATTGTCATGCTTTTGTAGTCTATGTCCCATTTGGATATGTGAAGTAGTATTTTTGGTGGAAATGTGTGGAATTTCAAGAGAACTGGTAGAGCT
>NW_011270951.1:0-541 GCF_000146605.3 Meleagris gallopavo
TGGGAACCTCCAGTCACCCCATGAATATAAATTGATTTTGTCCCTTGGTGACTCGAGGGCATTAGAGTGCACTGTGCACCAGTATCCACCAGGGCCTTATATTTTCGTGATTCTGATGTGCCAGGCCATCTAATCCACACAGTCCAATAAACTCTATTATCCCTTTCCCCCCCTGGCTGGGGGCAGGGCCCCTCTATTTGTTACCTTCACTGTCTGCAGCAACTGGAGCAATCACCTTTTTAGAGAAGTTCACCTTGGTGGTTGATTTGTCTTGTAACTCTCTTACCCGTGCTTGAAGTACAGGAGTAGGTTGTTTATGCCACTCCTTCATATCTTCTCCATGGTCACGTAGGTAATGCCACAAGGCAAAACGTGATGTGGTCTTACTGTTGTCACTTGCTCGAGCAGGAGAACGTCTTCTTTTGATAGCTGAGACATTAGATGCCACCGGCTGGGAGGAAATCAAGTTGATCAGCCCCTCCAATAGGCTGTTTGGGGATTCTGGTCCCCATTTGATGTATCCGTTACCTCCATGGATTTA
>NW_011270952.1:0-470 GCF_000146605.3 Meleagris gallopavo
GGAAGAGAGGGAATACTTGCCATGTACTCTTTAGTTACTCAATCTCAAGGATTTGTACTGAAGCTTTTGCCAATAGCCTTGCTAGTTAGGAATGGGTCATTTAACTGAAATGCTTTATATTCATTACTTAGCTGTGGGTTGGGAAGACAGGAGGCAGAACGCTGCTATTGTTCAGCTACAGCATCTGGAGTTAACAGGGTGCTGAAAACTGTTTTTTGTCACCCAAAAAAAGATGCAATGAGACTGACTTCAATAATACAGACCTAAAATGGAATACAGCAATGTATATTCCTTGAGGCAGTAGTGATCTCCACTCTGACTAGAATAGTTTCCTTACCCCTCCCTACTCCCCCCCCCTTTTTTTTTTTTTTTAAAGAACGTTTAAAATCTCCCCACAAGGAGCAGAGTGAGGGAAAGATGCTAAGTGGAAGACCATGCATCTCATAGCAACTAGGTGTCATGGTTTTATT
>NW_011270953.1:0-347 GCF_000146605.3 Meleagris gallopavo
ATTAATTTCTTATCAGCGGTTGTATTTTTTATATTCTGTTGCTGTTCAAAAAATGAGTAATTATATCAAGTATGCTCTACACTTTATTTTCAACATTAGGTTGGCTGCTTTCAGTTCTTCCATATTATCACAGCTATATCCATCTTCTCTCACCATCCCAACTTTTTCAGCAGACAGTTCTTGTCACCTGTGATTTTGCACTTCCATGCTGTATTATTTTTTATTATTATTTTTGTTTGCTTATCTTCTTTTTCCTTTTTTTTTTTTTGGTTCTTTATTCTTTTGTAGTTGTCAGTTATCTTTTCTTTGCCCTTTCCCGTTGCTTGATATCACTTTTTCTCCCTCCC
>NW_011270955.1:0-395 GCF_000146605.3 Meleagris gallopavo
TGAGCGAGAGAGTCTCCTGGTCGAGAGAAACAGCCTCCAATCTGAGAGAGATGCCCTCCGAATTGAGAGAGACTCCCTGCAATCCAAACTCAACAGTCTTCAATCTCAACAAGACACCCTCCAATCTGAGCTAGATACTCTCATAATCGAACGAGACAGGCTCCGAGCTGAACTGGAGGATGAGAGCATTGGAACTGACCAACCTGATCAACTACAAGAAGCACCACAATTGATGTCACTTGCCCCTGTAAGAGGACGGAAAATGAAACGAATCTCGACTCAGTTAGAAGAGAAGAAAGAAGAGGAGAGAGGTCCAGAGGAGTGGCTCCAAGATCCACAAGAAGCACCCTAAGTCCAGGGGACGGGGCCCTCGAGTAAGACCACGGTCACCGGCG
>NW_011270956.1:0-308 GCF_000146605.3 Meleagris gallopavo
AAAAAAAAAAAACAGTAAAATAAAATAAAATAAAATAAAATAAAATAAAATAAATAAATAAAAGAGTACCTTACAACACTTAAAAATTCTCCAGTAACAACACCAGTAAAGTGCAAGCATGTCAAAAGGTATTACACACTATCTTGACAGATAGAATCTAGCTTGATTAGATAGATGGATGGATAAATGGACAGTGTGCAAACATGAAGTAATGAAATTAATCCTGTCTTTCCAAGCCACTGGCAGTTTCTAGCTGATAGATTTTAACAATACATACACATATATATTTATGCACACATTCAGAATCC
>NW_011270957.1:0-361 GCF_000146605.3 Meleagris gallopavo
TTTGGATCACCTGTTAACTCAAAGCACTGGCTTGTCAGGCCAGTGGAAAAATGTCATGTTGTTGTGGTGAAATTAAAAATCCTGAACAAAATTATGGGGTGTTAGTGTCACACAGCATGAATAGCACTTAACTAGAAGCTTGCTGTAGCAGTGTTAGGAGGGGCCTAGCTAGAGAGGTAGTGCAGAAACCCTGCAGAAGCGTGCTCCTCCTCTAGGAAGAATAAGGAACTCCTTATCTGTTTTGTCTTCTCTTGGTAAGGAACAGTCTCAGTTCTGGTTGTTTTTCTTCTCCTTTTTCTTTTCTTTTTTTTTTTTAATTTATTTTTTTTTATTTTTTTTATTTTTTTCCCCTTTCTTCTTG
>NW_011270958.1:0-347 GCF_000146605.3 Meleagris gallopavo
GAGCATACTACTTTGCTACTTCATTGGAAACTTTTATTTAGCTTTGCTCATAAACTGCTTAGAGATGTTCAAAATGCCTAGAGGTAATCCAAAAGAAAATAATAATCTGTTGAGTAAAGAAGTAGTATTATTTGAAGCTAAGTTTGCAAGCCAATAATTGCAGGTGGTATATCAACGCACTTTGAAGAGCACTAATGAATGTGAACTTTTTGTCCAAACAAGAAAGCAAAATAAATATATAAATAAAAACGAATAGTATTTGTTTCCATGGTGATTTTCAGGGATGATGGGGAGGGGAGAAATAGCAACCAGGTGGCAATAAGTCAAGTGACACTGAAGATTTATTG
>NW_011270960.1:0-503 GCF_000146605.3 Meleagris gallopavo
TTTGTGTACCTTACCTCTCTTTCTTTCATATAGCACACTGCCCATGCTGGAGGACATATTGCTCTGTGCAGCCTTTTTGGAGCATTTCTCCTGGAACATCTGGTGAGATCTGTGAGAGCTCAGTGACTTCCCAACATCATTCAGACAGGTGCTAATACCATTCACTGCACAATACTGACTTGCACTTACTCTCAGCCAGAAAGAGGTGTTCCCACCACAGTCAATTGGGCAGCAAGTAGGGCAAAGTTTAAAAGATACGATGTGCCTCACATAAAAATTCAAATTCAGCTATGCTAAATTTTCCATGAATTCTTCATTTTTCCATGTTCCATTCTTTTCCTCCTAAACAATTACCCAACTGATACCTCAGCAAAGCTGATGATAAGGCTTTAGATTTGGGGAGATTGTTGGAATCTTCTAATGTAAATGTGAGAAAGAACAAAACAAAACAAAAAAGAAAAAAAAAAGAAAACAAACAAAATACAAAGTAGTAAAATACAAGA
>NW_011270961.1:0-389 GCF_000146605.3 Meleagris gallopavo
AGCAGAAGTGATTTCTACCCTACTGAGCTTAATTAAGGAGGAAAAACACACAAAACTTTCAATTGCTTTCAACTGAGCAACAATTTAAGAACTTAGAGATTAACAGGACAATCCTTTAGAATCAGACAAAATAAAACAGTGGAAAAGTCTATGAAAGTCAATTGCTGCAAATGCTGCAAGAGTACAGCTACTCATTATGCTAATACATATTTAGCTTTTAACTTAAAAAAAAAAGAAAGAAAAAAGAAAAACGAAATGGCAGCAGAGAGGCAGTGTGAAGCCATTCCTGTATTTGCTGATTACATATCTGTGCAGTTAAAGCAATATTCTTTGTGTAAAATAATGTAATAGTTGTCTTTTATTCTCAGTAGGCTGGAAGCATAGATGTT
>NW_011270962.1:0-301 GCF_000146605.3 Meleagris gallopavo
TTTCATGTTTGCTGTCTTGTATCATTTTATTTCCTTTACTCCTTTATTTCACATAGAAATGGAAAGGATAACCTGCCTTAAAAGATGCAAGAGTTTGTATTCTCAATATTCTTATCATCATTAAAATTACTTATTTTCGTCCTTGTAATTATGTCCCTTCAAAAATACAACTAACTAGAAATATGCTGACTTAGGTAATCTCTAATCACTGACTGTCACAAAATCTCACTGCAAAAATCTGTCTCAATACATCATTGTGTAATGATTCCAGGCTGCATAGAAAAGAAGCCCTCAAGGCACA
>NW_011270963.1:0-538 GCF_000146605.3 Meleagris gallopavo
CCGTCTGGAGGCCCTAGGGGACTAACATCCCCCGTCACGCCATGAACTGTGCTAGGGCCAATTCTTTTGCTTCCGATGGCTCAGGCATCGTGGCCCGAGACACTTGAGCCGGCTCTTTTTTCCTATTAGGTACAATGAAGTCTTCTAGGTTCCATGCTGTTGCTGGTATCCTCTCTATAATTCTTACCCTTGGTTTCTTAGGGTAGTTTTGAAATTTTTGATTGTCCTTTAGCTGTCTCCAAAGCTGGAGAAGGACATGGTTGGGCTGGCGGTCAATCTTAGCAAATTGGACCCCAGCTCGAATTAGGTCATTAAACACTTGTTTTTGGGAAACCCTTATGGGTCCCGATCGAGGAGCTCGAATAGCCGGCGTCTTGGTTTTAGTCACCGGCAGGACCTCAGCTTCTTCTAACATCCGAATGTTGCGCCTGGTCCGTAGGCGTTCTGTCTCCCCCAGATCAGCAACTATCTGAGCAGCCTGCTGAACTACGGCTTCCGAGGTCACCAGAGGGTTTAATATTGAACCAAGGTCCCATAT
>NW_011270964.1:0-347 GCF_000146605.3 Meleagris gallopavo
TTAAGGTGAGACTTGAGAATAATAGGGGACTTCATCAGGTAGTGCTTGAGAGCTCATCCATAGCTTGGTCCCTGAGATCCACCAGAAGTTGGCCAGCAGGGGAAGGGGAGACCGTCAAGCAATGGAAGTGAGATGTTCTCCCTTGTCAAGGACACTTCAGCTGACTTTAAATGACCTGAAGCAGCAAGTTCTTACAAAAGATGAGGCAGAGCTGTAACTCAGGCATACTCTGAGAACGGTGTACTTTTTCATTTCAAACCCATCCTGACAGAGTAATCTTCCCTGTGAGAAATATGAAGTGATATTAAAGAAGATAAGTAGAAAACAACTATTTTTTTTTTTATTAT
>NW_011270965.1:0-479 GCF_000146605.3 Meleagris gallopavo
CAAATCGAAACAACAAGAATAGCAGGTTTCAAAAATGGGACTTAGGAGTGAAAAGCAAAATAAAAATTAAAAAAAAAGTAGCACTTTGCACTTTCTTAACCAAAAGAGCTGAAATGAAGGAATGTTAGGGGAAAGGAGTTGTAATAAGTGTGAGTAATCAAAGCATCTGCACTTAGAAGAAAACAGAGCTACTCCTTGGACATTTTCTGAGGGCACACTGTAATTAACAGATACTCCCAAGATGTCTGTCTTCAAAAGGTGCCAACATTTCTCGATAAGTTATCTCAGGAGCCAAAACAACAGGTGACAGAAGGACTGTTGCTTTCAAGGACACCACTTCAGGTCACACCATTCAGATGAGCTGAGCACCATGGAAAGCTTGATAGTTGTTGGATTTAGGCAGAGCCTCATGCTAATAAAGCTGCAGTATGCCCAAAAAAGAGATGTCTGCTTGAGCATTGCTTATCCTGAAGAACAGA
>NW_011270968.1:0-611 GCF_000146605.3 Meleagris gallopavo
AAAGAACAAGGCATACTCCAAAGGAAGCACTCCCCAGGTTCACATGCTGCCCCTACTCTTCCCAGCCCTTACATGGGATCAGGGAGGGGTGGAGCCTGGCTCTGCCCTACTCCACAGCCAAACTGCCCCCAGCTGTGCTCGCAGGGCTGCACCCCGCCCCAGGTGCGGGTTCCACAAAAACAGGAGGGCAAGGGAATGCCCAGGCAAAGGCAAGGGCCAAGAGAACATGGAAGGAAATGCCAAGGATGACGGCCCAGACAATACGGCAGGGAACGCCAAAACTGAATGCCGACATGAATGTGGCAACACAAAGCCAAGGGGTCATTAGGCCAAGGGAATGGGGCAAGGAACACAAAAATCGGAGGACAAGAGAATGTAATAGTGAAAACAGTGCAAGACCAGAGACAAGCAAGACACAGAACAAAGAGGATAGGCAGCCTTCTGGGCACCATGAAGCGCAATTCAGAGCTCTGGGGGAACCCTATTGTGCCGGGCTCTGGAATGGGTAAACGCTGGCGGCTGTGCATCGCCCTTACCTGCTGGGCAGACAATGACCAGTCAGCAAAGTGAGGTTCCGGGGCATGCCGGGAAATGCACATTCCACTTCCTTG
>NW_011270970.1:0-321 GCF_000146605.3 Meleagris gallopavo
TCGTGCAGTGTCTCAGGGAATCTCCTGTTCATCAGACCCAATCAATTCTTTGAATTAATTGCAAATGTGACTTCTAGTTTGTTTGGAATATTGTGTGTACTTTAGAAATGAAAATGACAGAAAATAAATGAGTATATTTAACATGAACTTTAAAAAAAAAAAAGACAAGAAATGGTTTTAAGGCTCTAGGAAACCATACAGTATCTAGCTGTGGAAATAATTTTTAGATGTTTTCAACATCGATCATTTTCATATGCAGAACAGCTTGAACTGATACAAAATGTTTATTTTAATGAAGCTACTGTACTTGTAAAGGATGAG
>NW_011270971.1:0-399 GCF_000146605.3 Meleagris gallopavo
TGCTCTCAAGGACCGCTCCTTCCAGTCTGTACGGATGCCTGGGTTTCCTCCGGCCCAAGTGCAAACCCTGGGAACCCAGTGGAACCTGGGGCCGTAGCAACCCGTCTACCTCGAGAGCCCCATCAGCGTCCTGCAGCTCCTGGAGCCGGGTGACGCTGTCACCCTGCCTGTCCATGACTGTCCCACGCCGTCCCCCCTGCCATGGTGGCACAACCGCAGCGCGGTGCCACCGTCATTGAAGAGGTGACGAGGAGGGGCACAGGGGAGGGGGGCTGGGGGACAGGTCGGGGGACATGTGGGGTCTGCATGGGTGTGACGTGGGGTCGCTGGTGTCACCGTGGTCTCCTCCAGCCTCTTTGGCGTCTCACGGGCAGTCCAGGACTTTGGTCTGGCCAGGTT
>NW_011270972.1:0-347 GCF_000146605.3 Meleagris gallopavo
TATCTGGAATATATGCCAGTACCCAATCAATTGCATATGCACTTCTTGGACTCCACTTCCATTGCATAATTATTGCAAGAATTCAATAAATGTTTCAATACAGACATATTACCTTCAAAGAAATAAGCAAATACACAACATTATCCCATTCTATGCTTTTAAAAATCTGTGAAAAGTTTTGAAACTGCAGCACTTAACAGAACTAGAAAAAAAGGAAGCAATTAACTTTTATCTCTGTGAGTAGAGTGCAGAAGGGTATGTCAGATTTCAGAGAGATTTTTTGTTTGGTTAGTTTGGGGTGGGTTTTTCGTTTTTGTTTTTTGTTTGTTTTGTTTATTTTCTTTTAC
>NW_011270973.1:0-405 GCF_000146605.3 Meleagris gallopavo
AGCAGAGCAGCACAGCACAGGCAATTCCCCAGCCATGTGGGAGGGGTAGTGTCAGAGGATGCTCGAAATATGGGTTCATGGCTGTCTTCTGTCATCCTGTGTCTGTGCTTCCCTGGCCCATCACTGCTGCTTTGGATTTTATGCTGGTTTAGAACTTGCACGTGCTTTGCTATTAATTGTCCAGAAGTTGTTGGTTAGTGTTCCTGCTATTATTCCAGTGTCTTTAACGATGATCATACTGGGGAGCTGAAGCATTTGTCTGTATGGTTAGATGTTCTGCAGTTTTCAGCATGAAAAGTTTCCGTAATATCTTCAGTTTTTGGAAAAAGATATATCCTATGATTCTTATTTTTATTTTTTTTAATGTAGCTGTCTGCCTTTTAGGCACACTGTAATGTTACCAGG
>NW_011270974.1:0-390 GCF_000146605.3 Meleagris gallopavo
AAAAAGTATAGTAGGGACCACTTAAAAATAAAAAAAAGCCTGAAAATGAGACACAGGCACAATAATGACATCTACTGAAGTCAGAAAGCGTAGAAATATAATCTGCAAATAAGAAATTGCACAGAAAAAGAACTATATTCTCAGTTAAGTGGAAATGGTTTTTTAACCTTGCTTGTTTTTATATTCTTTGACATGGCTCTAATTTCTCTGTTCCTCAACTATAACTCACAGCTAAGACCTTCTGGATTTTCCCATATTACCATGAAAGTTCCCAGAAATGCCTTTAAGATCTTAAGGTTTTTGGTAAACTAAAGGAAAAAAAAAAATAGAAGGAGAAAGGAAGGGAGGAAGAAATAACTAAGAACACAAATTTAAGGAAGGTTTGTTTTG
>NW_011270977.1:0-457 GCF_000146605.3 Meleagris gallopavo
AACAACTGTTTATTGCACTAGACTGAACACTTCTAATGCAGACAATTTGCTAAATATTCTGTTATTTGCACATGGAGTACACTGCAAGTTATAAGCAGAACAAGTTATTCTCTTCTCTTGTTACAAGGAAAAAAACAAACAATAAACATACATGACTATGAAAGAATTTCCAATAGTCTTGAGATATGCCTGCAGTGATAGGTCAAGTAGCAAGATATAAAAATGCCTGTCCTTACTGACAAGTGTTTAAACTTGTCAAGAATGATTAAAGTAAACATTAACTCACACATAATATAAAGAGCTTTTGAGAAGAGGAGAGTTGGTAGATGAACATGGACAAAGTCTATATGAAGGAAAAGCAATAATAAAATAAAACAGGACAGAATCAAAGAGAGGATTCATAGAAATTGAGGAATAGTAGTAAAACTAATTGAAGAAACAGTTGATTTCTAGAAAA
>NW_011270978.1:0-473 GCF_000146605.3 Meleagris gallopavo
ACACTCTCAAGTGAAGGAAGCAGCTTCCAGGTCCAAATACCTACCAGCCCTTAAGTACGCTCAGGGTTCCCTGCTAAAAAACAGAGAGAGCAGCTCCACAATGGATGAGGAAAAAAATAAATAAAAAAATCATTCACTCCATCACCAAAGAACAAGGCATACTCCAAAGGAAGCACTCCCCAGGTTCACATGCTGCCCCTACTCTTCCCAGCCCTTCAATGGGATCAGGGAGGGGTGGAGCCTGGCTCTGCCCCCATCCACAGCCAAACTGCCCCCAGCTGTGCTCGAAGGGCTGCACCCCGCCCCAGGTGTTGCCACAAAAACAGGAGGGCAAGGGAATGCCCAGGCAAAGGCAAGGGCCAAGAGAACATGGAAGGAAATGCCAAGGATGACGGCCCAGACAATACGGCAGGGAACGCCAAAACTGAATGCCGACATGAATGTGGCAACACAAAGCCAAGGGTCATTAGGCC
>NW_011270979.1:0-558 GCF_000146605.3 Meleagris gallopavo
GTGCACTGTATATCCATTTGAGAACCAGAGCCAGATTTATGGAGGTAAAAAGTTTTGTTTTGTTTTCTTAAATCAGTAAATGAGGCTAAAGTTGGCTTGAATTCCTTTTGTGAATCCACTCCTTAAGTAGATATGCACATGTTGGCTCCTAAGATAAATAGGAACGCCCTGTAGTTACTTTTATTGTTGATTTGATTTAGCTACAACTAGGGTTGAAAGAATTATTAAACAGGGCATAGCTCAAAGGTTTTACATGCTATTTGGACTGTTTCAAGCTCTCCTTAAACTCTCCAGACACAAAAGAATGCAGGGAACACGAAACTTAGAAGAACTTTTCCCGAGAGAAATAGGATCATGACCTTAATTTGAAAAATTTCTGTGTTTCTCTTTCCCTTTTCTATTTTTTTTCCCCCCAAAAGTAATGATTTTCACTCACAAAGAGTCTAAACAGAGTGCTGTCACGGAACAGTGCAAACTGAAATAACAAAATGGTGACTTGAAAATATTACTTGTCCCATCTTTTAGCATACAATAGAGGCTGTTCTTTTGTTTTGTTTT
>NW_011270980.1:0-418 GCF_000146605.3 Meleagris gallopavo
ACATCCCATATCAGGCTTACTACCTGGAAAGAAAAAACAGCTCCACTTGTCTCTCCGACAATAATAAACCCACCAGGAGAGCCTGAAAGAGGGCTGTGTGATGTCTGTGTGAGATGTACTGCTATGCTTCAATAAGGAAAAAAAAAAAAAACCCAAAACTTGGATATCTTGTCCTAAAGACTTTAAACAAGCAGAACTTTTATTGCCACCAAATAATGTAAACAGAAATGTGTGCAATAGGGTTTTGTGTTTGTAGTCTACTACCTGGTGGACAAGTATTACAGTATTAACTGTAGACAAAGGTATTGCACGAAGAGGAAGCATGACTGGGACCAGCTCCAGCCCTGTATCGGGATATATTTTACTGAAATGTCTGAATACAAGCAGGCAGCAGTGTTGGGCATATTCTCCCATTATG
>NW_011270981.1:0-462 GCF_000146605.3 Meleagris gallopavo
CCTCATCTGGAGTACTGTGTCCAGTTCTGGGCTCCCCAGTACAAAAAGACAGGGATCTCTTGGAAAGAGTCCAGCGGAGGGCCACAAAGATGGTGAAGGGCCTGGAGCATCTCCCTATGGAGAAAGGCTGAGTGAACTGGGTCTGTTTAGCCTTGAGAAAAGACGACTGAGAGGGGACCTGATCCAGGTTTATAAATATCTGAGGTGTGGCGGCCATAGCGGTGAGGCCAGTCTCTTTTCAGTGGTATGTGGAGACAGGACGAGGGGAAACGGACATCAGCTGCAGCATAGGAAGTTTCGCACGACTGTGCGTAAGAACTTCTTCACGGTGAGGTGACGGAGCACTGGAACAGGCTGCCCAGGGAGGTTGTGGGGTCTCCTTCTCTGGAGATATTCAAGGCTCGTCTGGACGCCTACCTGTGCGACCTGGTGTAGGGAACCTGCTTTGGCGAGGGGTTGGTC
>NW_011270982.1:0-368 GCF_000146605.3 Meleagris gallopavo
ATTATTGGAGCCTGTAAAGTGACTTAGGAGAAAAACAAAACAAAGCAAAAAAAAGACAAACCAAACCAAACATGAAGATTGGAGAAACAGTTAACAGAAGGAAAGATCATGGAGAAAGATAAAAACATAAATACTTGCTACACAGAAGTAATAATGTAATAATGCTCAAAAAAGCAAAAATATATGAACTTAAAAGACAACAGTAGAGATGCTGTATATTAGAAAGAGCTTCCTACAGTTGAAGTTAATGCCATATAAGAACAATTTCTATTGCACTATACTAACAGTTTCTATGCCACTGTATGGCATGGTAGTCTAACATCTGTCGGGAATGACATCATGTAGCTAATATTCATTCTAGGAAAGGA
>NW_011270983.1:0-348 GCF_000146605.3 Meleagris gallopavo
TTAAGATATTTATATTTATTTTGCTAGGAAACATTAGCCTCTTCTTGATGTAACTGTATTCATACAATCCAAGAGTCTAGAAGTTAATATTTTTTCCCATCAGAAATTCCTAATCTGAAGACTACTGAGCCACTACTTCATCTAGCTCTTGGGATATTCATTATACTCTGACATACTGTCTAGAATATCTTTAAAGATTAGAAGGCTTTTACTAATTATCTTGTAGGGTCCTGTTATTCTGGTTTCTATTTCACAGTAAGTTAAGAAGCATTTACATTCAGTTATAGACTGTATATAAATACTAAAAACAAAAACAAGCAAAAAAAAAAAAAAACAACAACATATAAC
>NW_011270986.1:0-446 GCF_000146605.3 Meleagris gallopavo
TGCTCCCAAGGGCTTCTACGCCCAGTTTGTACAAGCATCTGGGTTTCCCCTTCATCAGGGACATCAACAGTGGGGTTGAGTGCACCCTAAGGACACCAAGCTGTGGGGTGCAGTGACACAGCAGAGGGACGGGATGCCATCCACAGAGACCTCAACAGGCTGAGCAGTGGGCACAAATCCAAGTGCAGGGTCAGTAGCTGGGATGAGGGAACAGCCACCACCAAAACATGCTAGGGGATGAAAGGACTGAGCGTAGTCCTGCTCCATACGGCCTGGGAGTACTGGGTGGGTGGGAGCTGGACACAAGCCAGCAGTGGGCCCTTCCAGCCCAGAAAGCCAACCGTATCCTGGGCTGCATCCAAAGATGCGCAGTCAGCGGGCGAAGGGAGGAGATCCCCATCCCTCTGCTCTGCGCGTGGTCAGGCCTCACCTGCAGTGCTGCGTCA
>NW_011270988.1:0-335 GCF_000146605.3 Meleagris gallopavo
CTCTTTATTTTGAATGATAAGTGTGGAAAAAACCCTTTTCATTACATCTTTTGTCTGTCTTAAAATAAACTGTAAATGGCTACTGGGATGGATGACGAATCTTTGAAAAAGCCAGAGAGAGATGAATTTAATGAAGTGCATATTTTAACTTAAAAAAAAAAAGCTATAGATTACTGTTTCCATTCCTGCCCAATTAAAAAAGATAACATTTTGTTAATTTCCATTTTATTTTTTTCATAATGTTACAATATAAAAATGGAACGACCCTTTACAATAATTTTCCAAGTTGTAACAACACGATGTGTGCATTCACTAAGTTTCATGTGAAAATAAAA
>NW_011270990.1:0-371 GCF_000146605.3 Meleagris gallopavo
CAATAGCGCGCCCATGAGTATTAATTCAGAATTCGAAAACCGTCTGACAAACCGATAAGGAAGCCTGGAGACTGGTCTGAACGTTGTGCTGTTTGTAAAATTAGCCATTCCATCTGGGATGTGAATGTCAAAATTCAGACCATACCACATTGCATACAGGTACCATGCAGGTGTCTCCGTCAATGCCCTTAAGTAGTTATATATGAACATAATTCCACAACAGGTAATTATGGCCTTGACAATTTGCCAATAGGTTGAGAGTAACATGACGGTTTGTAAGCCTTTACTCAACCACCCCCCACAATGAAAGTGGGTTCATTGCTGGTGTCTATTAAAACAGGGGTTAATGAATTGAACTGACAAGAAGAAGG
>NW_011270992.1:0-388 GCF_000146605.3 Meleagris gallopavo
CAGTGATTTGAGGTTGAGGGAGGGAAGCTTGAGGTTGGATGTCAGGGGGAAGTTCTTTGCTGTGAGAGTGGTGAGGTGCTGGAAGAGCTGCCCAGAGAGGCTGTGGATGCCCCATCCATCCGTGGAGGTGTTCAAGGCCAGGTTGGATGGGGCCCTGGGCAGCCTGGTGTAGTCTGTAAAGGGGAGGTTGGTGGCTCTGCCTGTGGCAGGGAGGTTGGAGATTCGTGATCCCTGGGGTCCTTCCCAAGCCTGGCCATTCTGTGATTCTGTGATATTGGCCCTGTCTATCATGGTGGAGCAGCCTGGTGGCCCCTATGATGTCATAAGCGGCTGGAATGAGGGCAGGAGCAGTGCGTGCTGCGTCCCTTCATTGGAGCGCTTGAGCTCT
>NW_011270993.1:0-483 GCF_000146605.3 Meleagris gallopavo
TTTCAGTTTTACAGTGAACAGGATGGGGGAGTGGAGGGTGGGAACTGAGAATGGATATGTCTTTTTCTGATTTTTTATTTTTATTTTTATTTTTCTTCTATATTCTGCTAGAAAGCAAGGCTTCTGTTTTGGAAAAGAAGCGTGAAGTGGGGAGGAGGGAGAGAATTTGAGCATTGCCCATCCTAAAATAGTTTTAACACTTCCTCCGAGGCTGATGGAAAAGGCAGGTGAAAGGTCTGATCCTTAAAAGGACATTGCTAGGTATTTGGGATTCCAAAAGCAGCTGGTGCTTCTTAATGACTGCAATTGATTTAGGTAATTTGCAAAATTTGGTCTATACTAAGACAAATCAGCTTGGGAGAATTGAAGACTCCCTTTTTTTTCTAAGAGTTTGCAACCCAAATGCTGCAATACTGTGCTAATACTTGTGAAACAGCAAAGCTGGCAAGGAATAGAAAATGAGTTGACTACATGGTCCCAGCC
>NW_011270994.1:0-480 GCF_000146605.3 Meleagris gallopavo
TTCTAGGGAGATAGAAAAGCAAAGAAGTTCTCTGCCCTTGCTCCTGCCCTTTGTTCCTGCCTCCACCTGCCACCAGCGTGCAGCCAGGAGAGGAGGGGCATTCAGGAGCATGATGGGAGCCCTTCGTATCTGTTGAGTCTCCTGACCTTCCAGCTCTGCAGAGACATCTCATGTCTCAGTGACAGTCTGCAGCCCCCCGACACGGCCCCAAAGGCCCGCTGCCTCTCTCCCCCACGCACACAGATGGGCCCGCTGGGCACCGGCACCGCTGTCCCACCAGCGGATTCGTCGCCCGGCCCGCAATGAGTCTGTCAGCACCGCGTGTTTATTTCGAGAGTGCCGGCCCGGGCGCCCGATGGTTTCCATAGGAGGAAGAAATGTTCCCGAAGAGGCCCTGGCACACACTGCCCCGAGGAGCGGCGCACGCTGATGTGTGGAATCAGACTCTGTGACCACAAAGCAGTTATAAAAGCAGGTGTG
>NW_011270996.1:0-505 GCF_000146605.3 Meleagris gallopavo
GAAGTACTGTGACAGATTTTCAAAATTCAGCTTAGGTGATAGTTTGATAGTGAAAAGCCACTATCTTCTTTCAAGATCAATATTGGAATAGTTATTCTGGAAGAGAGCAGCAGAGTAGGATGCTGGAATTTTCTTCCATACTTGCATTTCTATCCTTTCTGCTGCACACAGCTCCACCTTCAAGTCCAACTAACCAAGAGTTGCCTCTTTGGGGGGTTCACTGGGGAAAAACAGCAGCCAAATGATGACAAAATCAAAACGTGAAGATTACACTACTAGAAATGTAGTGCCAGTGATTTAGGGTTGTGACAGAAACTGGGTTAATGACGGAAAAATTTGAAATAGAGCTTCAAAAAACACGCTCAAACTCCCCTTTCCTTACTCCCATGGTTTTGCTTTTGTTTTGTATTTATTTCTTTGTTGTTGTGGGGTTTTTGTTTGTTTTGTTTTTTGTTTCCTACAGTTTGTAATTTGTCACTGGCTGAGTGACTTTGAAATTAATTGT
>NW_011270997.1:0-530 GCF_000146605.3 Meleagris gallopavo
TTTTGGAGTTCTGTTGTTGTTGGTTTTTAATCAGTGCTGAGAATACGAGGTGACGAGCAACCATTTTTACGAGAAATAGATGAACATTACAGATCCGTGCACGGAAAAGCAAAGGCAAGACAACAAGGAAGGAAAAGACTCCGACAAAGACCACAGTTGTTAACGTCTTTCTGCTTTGCAGCTCAAGGAGCAGAATGCTGCATGCCTTCAGAAGCCCTGCGTGTTTCTTAATGAGCAGTGGCACCACTGCGTAATGGCGGATCACTTTTTTCAAGCAGTGTTCCAAGGCTGCTGAACGTTTCCCACTTCAGCTTACGTGGTTGTTATTTGGACCCTACTATATCCTACGACGCAATTCCTTTTCCCTTGGAGTTTCATCCCATCATCAGAGATCTGTCCCTGTAAAACTTGTAATTCACTCAGCGCTTCACAAGGCTCAATAAATAATCCCGTCACATCTCTATACTTATGAGCCTGGTCCTCCTGCCTCCTCTTTGGGCGTGCAAAGAGGATGATCTAAGTGGCATCAG
>NW_011270999.1:0-519 GCF_000146605.3 Meleagris gallopavo
TTCCTGCTGCATTACAAATACTGTTGTTTTTTTCTATTTTCAAACAAAGTTTTCTGAACTTCTTATCACCTCATCCCCTGTTACCAAAAAAGAACCAAATACTTGCAATATCACTGTTCAAAGACACCGGTCTCTGTTCCTAATTTGAACTGTGAAATTCAAATTGTCTAGGTCCTATAAAAAAAAGTTTCATTCTAGAACTTCAATCTCAAAATCATTAAAAATCTGCAATTGTCATGGAAGAAAAACCAAGCTTGCAGCATCATCCCATTATAGTCAATTATCAGAATTGACTTCATCTTATTTAAAATGACCTTAATATCACTCATCATAAAAGTTCAGAAAAGTGGGAGGAAAAAAAAAAAGGAAAGATCAACAGTTCCTTTCTAACAACATCTCAAATAGTGTTCTGATTTGAGCAGAAAACGGTTTTGAGCTCTGAAGAAATGACTTCTACTCCTGCATTACCAACGTCATGAATATATAGCTCTCATCTTCCAGCATCAGCTCAATATGAAA
>NW_011271000.1:0-505 GCF_000146605.3 Meleagris gallopavo
TTGTCTCTGCAATAGAAAACACCTGCAAATCCATCAAGCGCCGCAGGAAAGCCGAGAGACGAGGCTTGAGTGAAACAAGTCGGGAAAGAAAAGACAAAAACAATCAAGGGAGATCACATAAGGGAAGTGAAGGCAACGTCAGAGCAAAGGGACGGGACAGGCGCCAACCAAGGGAAAGGAAGCGAAGGAAAAGGAGCGTGAAAAGAATGGAAAAAAAGCAAAAAGCCAGGGAAAGCCAAAGAAAATTCATTTCCTAGGAGGAGGAAAGGAGTGTATCGAGCAAGGAATGAAAAGCATGCAAAGAAGGAATTGCGTAGTAAAGAACCAACACCAACAAAAAACAAACAATGCAAAGCCAAGCAAGAGGAGCAGCAGAGAAAAGGCATCTACAAATGCAAGGGTAGTAGAGAAAAGAATTCAGCAAACTGAAGCAACGCAAGGCAAAAACCAGTGACAAAGAGAAAGAGAAAGGAAATTGCTAAAAATGCAAAGGAAAACACCACCG
>NW_011271001.1:0-512 GCF_000146605.3 Meleagris gallopavo
TGTAGCATTTCCACCACAGCATATTCTCTTAAATAACAGATGCCTTCTTCCATATCAGCCCATTTCTTTTCTCAGGCATCAGATCATCTTTGAAGGGGTATCTTTCTTTTACAGCTAACAACATCCGCTTCCAGAGGGTAAAGGCCTGGTTCTGGCATGTACTAATACCTCTGTCAATGGCTGAGTCCCTAGCAATGCCACCCAGTTGGCGAGCTTCTCTACTATCCAGCCACACACTGTTGGCCCCATTGTCCCAACATCGAAGTAACCAAGTGGCAATAGGCTCATTTGGGTGACGTGAAAAGTCTTTTCTCAGACTTCGAATTTCATTCATTTTCAGAGATCGATCAACAATAGTAACGATATCTTGCTCACCTCTTACTCTTTCGGGACTTCTTGTTGCCCTCATTGGCGCCGGTGACCGTGGTCTTACTGAGGGCCCCTCCCCTGGACCTTAGGGGTGCTTCTTGTGGATCTTGGAGCCACTCCTCTGGACCTCTCTCCTCTTCTTT
>NW_011271002.1:0-530 GCF_000146605.3 Meleagris gallopavo
GCCGTTCCCCACGGGATCGTCGGCCTTCCAATTCCCAAAGACAGTCGGGAGGAAGCCACAGCCGCCGTTCCAGGCAGCGGCGGCCATCTCAGGCACGACGCCACTCCCGGAACCAGCCCTGAAGACGCTGCACGAGCAGCCATGTACCAGAGCCACGTGCCGGCTCCTGTCCCCAGCAGCCAAGCCAATAGAGTTGTCACGGAGTTATCTCTAGATCTGTGCCCGTGACCGGGGGCAGCAGGCCATGGAAAAAAAGACAAAAAAAAGAAAGAGAGAGGGAAGAAAAAGAAGTGTGAACGGCTTACGAGCTGGTCCGGCACGGCCCCGTGACTACAGAGGCAAGGGACTCGTGGCCCCAGGAGAAGCATAAGGCGATAGCAGATGGGTCTACAAAAAATACAAAGCTGCGGCAACGATCTGACGATCTGCTTTACATGATGTTCTAATGTGGAATACCAACAACAAAAATTACAAAACCACAACACAAAAAATTAAAACCAAACAATTTAACCCCAAAAAGACTGTACAGT
>NW_011271003.1:0-389 GCF_000146605.3 Meleagris gallopavo
GTTTACTATGGCAGAAAGCATTGTCTATCTTTGTGCTAGATGTAGAATTTCCCATGGACAAAACATATTGGCCATGGCTCATTAGATGCTTTTGTAATAGGCTGACATGTCCTGTGGGTATCACAGCACAGAGTGGGACATACCCCACTGTCCTCTTGAAAGTGTTCAAGTTCACCTTCTCCCCATGACACCTTTTGTCCTTCTTCTGTACAACATCATCTCTGGAGGAATTCTCAGAACAAAAAATGGGCAGTATCAGACTGATATCTGTTTTATGTTTTTCATTTATTTATATCTTTTTTTTTTTTTTGTCTAGAGATCTGGGATGTTCTGTGTGGAAGTGGGCTTGTATGTTTTCATTTTCAGATTTTGTCTGCTTCACTAGAAAC
>NW_011271004.1:0-470 GCF_000146605.3 Meleagris gallopavo
GCAATGATCCAGATCATGCTGCTGCTCCCTGGCAAATATCTCGTCTTCCTGATGCTCCAGATGAGGCCAAAGAACAGGAGAAAGCCTGCGGGAAAGGCCCAGATCTGCCAGTGCTGAAGGGCAGCAAGGAGCGGGGCTCCTTTGGCCGCCCAGTTCTGCCGCTGCTTCCACTGCACCGTCTTGGTCAGTAGCTGAGCCGTGTCCCGACTCAGCTGCTCCATACGCAGCCGAACCTGCTCATGCATATCGCCACGCATGAGGTGAATCCCCAGAAGGGTAATTGCCATAAACGCCAGGGTGATGAACACCACCCGAGCCATAGCCGCTAGCCGCTAGCAGGTGCGTACCGCACTCGCTGAAGGCCGAGGGCGAAGTGCCACAGCGCTGCCTCTCTTGCAGCTCCTGACACCCCTACCCCACCCTCCACTTGTGACTCGTCTGCTGATGTCACAAACACGGCCACATCACTG
>NW_011271005.1:0-383 GCF_000146605.3 Meleagris gallopavo
ATTTGCAAAGGGGAAGAGAGCTCAGTGCCTGGTAGTGAACTGTCTTTTTGAAAGGAAGCTCACAGAAGCATTTTTCCACTGCAAATAAACACTGACCAACAAAACTTCAATAAATCTGACAAAAAACTGCCCTTCTCCTTCAGAACTGAAGGTGAAGAGTAGATGATGTTTCACTAGCACCATGCTTTTGGCTCAGGCACAGTTTCAGTCTCTTCTCCAGAACTGTGAGACGAGCACACCACACAGCATGGGGAGACCAGGCTGCCTTCATTACAGCAAAAAGATGTGCAGCTGACAAGGGAGGCCCTCCTCCACACCTGCCTTCCAAATCAAGTAGATAAACATGGGGGCAGAGGAACTAGACAAAAGAAAAAAAAAAAAAA
>NW_011271006.1:0-718 GCF_000146605.3 Meleagris gallopavo
GAGGATGATGCTGCATGCCGAATTCCTTTTGCAGGGAGCTGTAAATGAATGCTTAACCAAGACACGATATAGTGTAGGAATCCTAGAGCCAAGCTCACTTGTGATGCCGTTGGCACAAGACCACAGATATCTCTGTGTGCAAATATGGTACTAGCAACTCCCAACAAGTAATGCCTGTGACATGTACATGTCTCATGTACCATGTGGAAATGCTGTCTTTAAACTCTTCTGAACATCACTGCTTACTAAAAGCTTCCTCAGCTGTGTGTTTGGCATGCTATTATTTTAATCAGTTTCAGTAATGAAATTACTGAATCAGGGAATTATACAACAGTGCTTTATAAGAGTCTGCATACACTAGAGAATGAAATATTTTACAGTAATTGCAGCAATTCTGAAACGTTGCTCAGGCAATAAAAAAAAATAGGACCCAAGTCCCAGTGCTTGTACTTGATCTCTTGCTTGTAGAAAAGGTATAACTCAGCCTCAAGGTAAAATTCCAGTTTCCCAAGTAGTTTTCCTCACCTTGTAATGCCTCGAAGCAGTCTGCAAATATGTGGGTGGTGCAAACCCCTCAGATGTCATGATCTCGTACATCCAAGCTGCTGGTTATACATGCTACAGTAGAAACTCGTTATTTCCGAATCTTATTCATGCGCAATGTTACACTCTCCAACAATGTCTTCTCTTATAAAATTCAGAATTAGCAATTCCATTA
>NW_011271007.1:0-463 GCF_000146605.3 Meleagris gallopavo
CTCTGGAGCAATCCCCGACAGACACAAAGGCTGCAGACACCCACAGTCACTGCCGTGCTGGGAGCTGATGTCTCTGGGCCCAGTGCACAGCAGCTTTTCCTCCAGAGCTCTCACGCCTCCGGACAGCAAACCTCTGCTGCCAAAGCATCCTTGGGACAAGGAAACTGTGCCGTAAGGCACAACACTGCCTCCTCTGATTGTACCTGTAAAGCATAAGCAAAGCCACACCGTGTCTTCCCTCGAGTGCCGCCACTGCTACACAGACTGCTATCGCTGCACAGATACCAACTGCCATCGGCAGCCTGACCACAGCATGAGGGGCCGGGCCCAGGGCGGCCCCACAGGGGGCCGAAGCCAGAGGGGCCTCCTTAGGGCCAGCCCACAAACTCTGACGGGCAACCCTTAACCAAAGGCAGACAGAGGCAGGAGCAGACACAGCTTGAAGTTACCCAAGAAACACAAA
>NW_011271008.1:0-454 GCF_000146605.3 Meleagris gallopavo
TAATCTGTACTGCAAGGACATTTATCTTAGAGTCATAAGAAAGGTATAGCAAAATGCAGGCACTGGTGCATTCTATAGTACGTATAGGGAACAGATCAGCATGTTTGTTTTTTCGTTCTTGCCTGATGTCTTGATAGCACTAATGCATATGCATTTTCCAAGGTATGAAGTCTTAATCCTGCTTGTTTTATTTTCATTATCTGTAAAATCTCATTTATATATATATATAAGTGTTACAGTTAGGTCTTTTGTCTATCAACAGGCAGTAAAAGCATCTAAAAGAAAATTAAAGGGAGTTTAAGTGATATGAAATTAATAGTATATTTATTCAAGCAATACAAACATTTACTTTTTTCTTCCCTACCTAAACAACAATGTACAACATCACTTAATTTTTTAAAATATCCATATAGTAAAACTAGATATTTGTAAAAATATGTGTACGAAAAGTGTA
>NW_011271009.1:0-527 GCF_000146605.3 Meleagris gallopavo
TGCGCTGGTGAGGCCTCAGCTGCAGTGCTGCGTCCAGATGTGGAGTCCTCAGTGCAGGGAGACATGGAGCTGTGCGAATGCATCCAGAGTACAGCCACTAACACGAACCCAAGGATGGAACCCCTGTCCTGTAAGCAAGGAGAGCTGGGCTGTTCAGCCTCCTGGAGAAGTGAAGGCTCCAAGGGAACCTGGTAACAGCCTTTCAATACCTAAAGGAAAGAACAAGGGAAAATGGAGGTGAAATCTAAGGAAAATGTCTTGTACAGTGAGGGTGCTGAGGCAGTGGCACAGGTTGCCAGAGACATGGTGGATGTGCTGGCCCTTTCAAGGTGAGCCTGGCTCAGACTCTGAGCAACTTGATCTAGCTGTGGATGGTCAGCATGGGGGAATCGGATCACATCGCAAACCTACCTGCATACAAGCAGCGCACCAACATGGGGTGCATGATGTTCATTACCTGCTGGACACATCTCACACCACTGACTGGAGGAGCCCAGGCAATCCTTCAACTCCATCAGGCTGCAAAA
>NW_011271011.1:0-378 GCF_000146605.3 Meleagris gallopavo
GAAGTTCGGGGAGCGACATTTGTTTCGCTCCCAGGGAGAGAGAGCGTGACAGAAAGTGGGGAGCGATCCTTTCTGGCCTGCGGAGAAAAAACCTCCCTACGGAGGTAGTGCAGGAGGCTGAATTCGCACGTTCTCGGCATCGGAATTGCACTGCTTCGCTCTCATGCGTAGAAAGCGGCACTCGCGCTGAACCGCTCCGGAGAGTTTGCCGACGCTGGTCGAGAAATCCGCGCTTCTCCCCGAGTGCCGCTTTCAGCCGTCAGCAGCGCTCTCGTGTTTCTCACTTGCCGAGAACGGGCGACTTGTGCCTGCTGCTTTTCTCCGACGCGCGAGCGGTCTCGTGTCCGCACGGTCGGAGAGGAGTCGGTTTGCACTTCG
>NW_011271012.1:0-305 GCF_000146605.3 Meleagris gallopavo
ATTAAATTCAGACATGAAATAAAATCCAAATTAAATTCATAAACAGGTTTGATTTTTTTTTATTTTATTTTTTTTTTTTACTGTTCAAAAGGCCATACTGACTACAGACTGTTAGTTGTCTGAAGACCTCATATATTTTTGAAAGTAACTGAGAGTTCTTTTCTTATCATCGTAAGAATGGAGGTAATGTTGTGCTACCTGAACTGCTTTGTTTCCCAGCAAAATTTAACTTCAGTTAATTTAAATAAATTGTGTGTTTAGCCTGCTTAGATATTTTAAAATGATCCGGTTTTCTATTGGATTTA
>NW_011271013.1:0-461 GCF_000146605.3 Meleagris gallopavo
TGCTGCTGAGAGTGGCAAAGGAACCCAAGTCAGCCTGACAGCTCTGCATCGCTCGCAGCAAAGCTGCACGAGCAAACTAAAAGCTCTCAGCCGCAGAAACTGAGAAACATGCTTCACTCCTGACTTGCACAGCTAAGGACAGAAGCACCTCCACACTGCTTGGCCTCGCCAAGGAATGCACACAGCTCTCAGTGCCACCATTCACACACACGCTCAGCTCACCCTACAACTAACAACTGCCACTGAGTGATGCTCAAAGCCACAGACCCTCAGGGGCCTCCTCAGACCCAGCCCACAAAGTCTAAAGCAGAACCCTTCACCCCAAACGGCGATTGGATACAAAGGCAACAGCAGACACGCTCTGCTGGTTCCCCCAAAGGCAAGAACTCAATCCAGAAAGCAGAGACAAAAGTGCTCAACCCATCCTGAAGATCAGGATGGCACACAGAGCATACAAAAAA
>NW_011271014.1:0-530 GCF_000146605.3 Meleagris gallopavo
CAGTGGGCAATCAGTGATGCCACTGAAGAGATTCTCCTGGCTGATCAAGGACACACCAGTCCCATCTAAGCAAGAGAGCAGGAATGGTCATCTAGAATTGTGCCCGTGGGCTTGGAGAACAGTCCAGGCTCCTGCTCTGCTGTCAGCCACTTACTACAGATTTTACAGGAGAAGAGCACATTTGATGGAGAGAAAGGGAGGACTGCTTTTCTTAACTGGAGAACAGATGGAAGCGTTGTGTTGAAACGGAACCAGAAGTTTACCTTAAGAGGTTTGGAGCCCACACAATGGCTAAGTTCTTAGCGTGCATGTTTGTGACCGAGGAGCTCCCAGCTAGACGAGCCAAGTGTCTCATCAGGTACTCCACAGTCCTGGAAAACAACGCAGGCAATGTTCAGCACCAAGGAGCACGCCGTGCTGCCATTCACAAAGCAAACCTCAATTCATGCTGGTTCTTGTTATTGCTACTGTCACTGAAGATCAAGTAGATCCAACTTGACTCAGTGCCACGCTGCAGCACCAAGGCCCAG
>NW_011271015.1:0-637 GCF_000146605.3 Meleagris gallopavo
AATATGACACTTTAAAAGCAACATTTTTAGCACATCATTTAAAAATCTGACATATAATAAATAAATACTCAAAATTAATATTATCAGCTAGCAGGGCAGCACTAGTTAACATTAGGGAAGGAACTGTAAGGAAAGTCAGCTCCATCACCAAGACGAGTGCCATCACTTTCTCATGACCTACAGTTTTACAGACAATGTCTCTGAAAAAAAGAAAAAACATGGAAAGAAAGTTGCAAGCACAGAAATATGACAGGATCAGTTGGGAAGACATCAAGCTTGGTGAAGACAGTCTGACAGCTGAAAATGGGAAAAGACAAGTATTTTATATTCACTTTATTTGCCTTTAAGACCAACTGATCTGAATGTAAAATACACAGTCCACACTGCTGCCAGCAACTTAAAGGTTAAAAATGAGAAAAAAATGAGCTGAGAAATCATAGTTCATCCGCATTTCTGTGCCTATGAAAGGCCTGTTCTAACTATCTAGACTTAGCCCAAAATAATTACCTGATTAGCTCTATTCCAAAGTCATTACTTTTCAAACACAGACATGTACCTACCCAATCTGTAGTACAGGCATACTGTCAGGAAGTATATTTTCTTTTATTTTCTATTTTAAAGTACATTTGAAGCAACT
>NW_011271016.1:0-344 GCF_000146605.3 Meleagris gallopavo
AGACTTTTTTCATGAAACCAACAGATTTTATGTTCCCCAGGAGGCCAGGCTATGAGAGCTGGGGCTCTTCAGCCTGGAGAAGAGAAGGCTCCAAGGAGACCTTATAGCGGCCTGCCAGTATCTGAAGGGGCCTACAGGAAAGCTGGGGTGGGACTTTTATAAGGGCAGGTAGTGACGGGATGAGGGGGAAACAGCTTTAAACTGACAGAGAGTAGATATTAGGAAGAAATTCTTTCCTGTCAGGGTGGCAATGCACTGGCACAGGTTGCCCATAGAGGTTGTGGATGCCCGCTCCCTGGAACGCACTCAAGGCCAGGCTGGATGGGGCTGTGAGAAACCTGGGC
>NW_011271017.1:0-534 GCF_000146605.3 Meleagris gallopavo
TTAGTTTACTTTTTGTGATGTTTAAAAATAACTTGCTATCTAGCAAGGAATGTATGCAACCTTGACTCCTAAAGCTGCAAGTGAAGAAAAAACAACTCCTACTTATGGATTAGAAAACACTTTCCAGGACTTTGAGGGAAAACGCTTTTTCCTGAAGGACACAACCTACATATAAAAATATTTCTGAGTATGAAAGCGTTAAAAAAAGATGCACTGTGAAAATGCTATAGGTTTTCAGAACAAGAGTGCTGAAGACCAAGGAAGGGGTATGTTACATCTTCTGTAAAGAATTCAATAGAGTGTTGCCATAGGAAAAAAAAAAAAACAAAAAACTGATGCTTTACCTTAGGATAAGTTCATCTCTAGGCAAAACTTTAAAATCTGCTTCACTAAGACGAACCTGTGGAGCAAAAGGAGGAACACAACTTACCAAGTTATCATGACTACTTGGGGCGGGGGGACCAGGGGAGCCACAGATATTTTTAAACTATACCTTCTTTGGGAGAGGTTCTTCATTCGTCATTGTGAACTCTG
>NW_011271018.1:0-491 GCF_000146605.3 Meleagris gallopavo
GGGCAACTTGACAAGCAAGCATACCCTTTCAGAGCTCAGGTTCTACATTTATACAGTTAAGACATACATATGCAGTACACTGGTATATACATTCATTCTTTTTCAAGGTCTCAAAGATATGTGCATATCCCTTTGGATATGCTCAGTGGTATTCACGGTAATCGAGTGCCCACCTACTTCTTCCTCTTTTTTCCACACCAGCTTCATCACTGAAACCTTTGACTCACTTCCATGCACTTATCCCCAGTTTGGATAATTTCCATTGCTTATTAGGCCATAGTGAGCAACTTTTAAAAACTATCTATGTAGAACCCAATGAAAATGTCCATGCACGTTTTGAGGCAAAAGAAAAAGTATTCTGTTGTGAAACCAACACTTCTCATGAGGCAAAATCATTGAGGCAGAAGATAAACGTATTCTATTATGTCCCCACTACAAATTATTAGGAAAACAAGACTGTTCACCCACAAGAGCTGAAATGGAAAGTTTCA
>NW_011271020.1:0-429 GCF_000146605.3 Meleagris gallopavo
TTTTACAAGTTGCGTTGTCAGAACAGGACAGGAATAATTAGGCTAAAGGGCAAGAAGGATGGGAAACCATGACATAGAGATCACAACAATAAATAATCTCTGTCACAAAAACAGTCTCATGGAGGGAGGTTGATCCTGATGTGGGAATCAAATGTTTTTTCTGCATTAGACTAAGTTAAATAGTTAGCAATATACTTGTATAGCTAGCAACAGTTTATATCTAGTCTGCAGGAATATGTCTGTGATATTTTGTCATACGCAGTGCAAAAATATCTTGCAGGAGATTGATTAAATCAGAGAACAAGTCATGACATGCCCAAGAAAGTGTCTGAAGAGACATCGGGAAGGCCTGGCATCCCCCCCTCCCTCAGTGCTCTTTGTTAACAAGGAAGCATCCTCTGGACAGAATGGAAGAAGCCTTGGAGAGAA
>NW_011271021.1:0-539 GCF_000146605.3 Meleagris gallopavo
GGATTTGGTGTGAGTGGGAAGCCTTTGGGTCACCAGTGGGAAATTGGAACCATTGCGTTTGGGGAGACGAGGTTGTCTGGGGTTAGAAGAGAACATCAGGGAGTCCCAAGCGGGGTATTTGAGTTCTGTCCCCACCACAAACCCCACAAACCAGGCACCTGGGGAGGCCCAACAGCACGGAAATTCAGTGCTCACTGTGGTGTAGATAACGGGGGCTTGGGGGGCAGTGGGGGAAGTGGGAGTCTGGGATCATGGGATGGCAGCTGGTGACTCATTTCCCCTTGAGGACAGGATGACATGACGTCACCACATTCTGACAAATTCTCCCCCCATTTGTGTTGACAATTCTGGCTTCCCGATAGGGTCACTGCACTGCACACAGTCTTTGCTGTGGTGTCCCACGCAGGCGATCACCCCTCGAGTGTCACACACTGTCACCAAAGTTCTGCCAGCACATGGCCTTGTGAGGTGTCCCCCATGGGATGCCAACCACAGCACACGTGGCTCCAGTGGTTTGTCCCACATGGGATGTCACTTGT
>NW_011271022.1:0-492 GCF_000146605.3 Meleagris gallopavo
CAGGAGAGCTGTGTGCTGTAGGTGTGTGTAACCTGTCCTCTAGGTGGAAAACAACCAAGTGCATCCAGCCATGTCCAGTCTTGTTAAGTCACTGTTACATCTACTACAGCATATCTATGCTCATCAAAAAATGCATTCCTGCTTCCCCCTTAGGGGTGTATATTGTAGCTGTATCTATCTGTTGGAGGTTGGTGGAGTCTGCATGATAGCAACTAGGGACACTAACTGTGATAAGATTCATGGAGTGAACGCCACTCCCAAATTCTTACGCGAACGGGCTCATGACACTGAGAGCCCATTAAAACTGAGAAACAAGGGACCATCGGGAGCCATCGAAGGATGAGAGGGGGAAAAGGTATTATTTGCAAAATGCCAAGGTTGGAAGTTACATATGAAGCAAGGGAGAACGTAAATAATGGAACAGGGAGCAGAAACTAAGCAAATATACATATATATATATATATTAAAATAAGCTACAGAAATTGATTTTGC
>NW_011271023.1:0-387 GCF_000146605.3 Meleagris gallopavo
TATCATCTGAAGCTTCTAGAGCTTTCATTAAAGCATCTGTATTGAAATACTCTCAATGGAGAATTCCCTTCAAAACCCTGTTCAATAAATAGCAGAGAACTATGCAATGAGTTTGTACAGCATTAGTACAATGTAAATGTAGAAAAAACAAAACAAAAACAAACACTATTGCTGCAGCACCATTAATACAAGTTCATATACAGCTATTTAATTGCCTTCCTAACTGCTGGAGCATGCTCCTGCACTTTCAAGAAAACTCAGGTATATTGCCTTTTGTCCTACCAAGAATTAGAGCAGGAAAACAAATTATTATGGAAGATTTCCTGGTAATTTAAGAACAATTGCTAAAATATGAAGTTGAATTTAAGCTTAATAATGTAAGAAGAA
>NW_011271026.1:0-539 GCF_000146605.3 Meleagris gallopavo
AACTGCCCCCAGCTGTGCTCACAGGGCTGCACCCCGCCCCAGGTGCGGGTTCTACAAAAACAGGAGGGCAAGCGAATGCCCAGGCAAAGGCAAGGGCCAAGAGAACATGGAAGGAAATGCCAAGGATGACGGCCCAGACAATACGGCAGGGAACGCCAAAACTGAATGCCGACATGAATGTGGCAACACAAAGCCAAGGGGACATTAGGCCAAGAGAATGGGGCAAGGAACACAAAAATAGGAGGACAAGAGAATGTAATAGTGAAAACAGTGCAAGACCAGAGACAAGCAAGACACAGAACAAAGAGGATAGGCAGCCTTCTGGGCACCATGAAGCGCAATTCAGAGCTCTGGGGGAACCCTATTGTGCTGGGCTCTGGAATGGGTAAACGCTGGCAGGTGTGCATCGCCTTACCTGCTGGGCAGACAATGACCAGTCAGCAAAGTGAGGTTCCGGGGCATGCCGGGAAATGCAGATTCCACTTCCTGCTGTTTCCACAGAGACCAACACATCTCTCCGGGCAGTTGTTACGGCACTT
>NW_011271027.1:0-501 GCF_000146605.3 Meleagris gallopavo
AAGGGGAGAATCATAGAAGGATAGAGTCAGTCATTCCTGACCAAACCCAGGCAAGGAAATTTAAGGCCGTGCCAGCGCCTACGTTCTGTCAGTGTGTTTGGGCGTTTATAAGCAGAGGAGTATGGACTCAAGTCAAGCTCAGGTCTGTGCCCCTCTCTAGAGTTGACAGGAGAGAGGAGCACCTCTCACAGAGACTGCTAACAGGAGAGTCTATGACAGAAGCCCCAGTCTGGCAAGAACCATCAGTTCAAGCTACTTACACTGGTTCACTGGGCAATTTACCCTTAATATTTGGCAGATCTACCTAGCCTGATAGGTATTAACAGGCACTGAAACTTATTTTCCCATCACTACCACCTAACTCTCAGGTTTGAGCCACTATCTTATAGTTAGCTCAGGCACAAGCAACAGCTTAGCGGTGTCTACGCTGCACCTGTCATGGAAAAGCTAAAGGCAAGAAGACACAGAAGCCCGGGAAGCTCTAAGAATAGAGCAAACGTG
>NW_011271028.1:0-494 GCF_000146605.3 Meleagris gallopavo
ATGGAGACGAGTAATTTTATCACTAATGCTACAAATTTCAATCATATAACAAAAAACAGCAGTTCGTTCTTTCTTGGAAAAAAAAATTTAGTGATGCACCAGCTTGCTGCTGCTGTAGAACAGTCTGTGTATATATATATACAAGATACACGTATATCAGGGACAGAGCTATGCAAAGTAATAAAATATACTGTCTTGTAAATTTGTGTGAATAAGAGTAATTCTAAGTGCAGCATTGATTTGTTTCCTTTCTTTTTTTATGCCACTGAATCGAGTTACAGGCAAGGATGTTTGCCATGGAAGAAGAAAAGGTACTTGGTTCTAATTCAGTATTTGCCAACTAGGGACACATAGGCAAGTTGTAATGTTACGTAACTAAGCACGTATGAAGTACATTATAATATAATTGAAGTATTTTTCTTACTGTGGCCTTAACTAAAGTTACCAAACTATAGCTTCTTGACAACTACTGTTATGCTTTCTTAATCTGTAAG
>NW_011271029.1:0-399 GCF_000146605.3 Meleagris gallopavo
TACCTCTAATATCTGATCCCCAGCCCAGAGTCTCCCATCTTTTGAAGCTGCTCCTTCTTCATACACTTCATGGATAATGATTGCTCCCTGCAGATGAACAACAAAAATATGCTGCATGCTGGAAGAAAATTCCCCTAACTGTGAAGCAAGGCCTATGGAAAATTTGTTCTGAAATTCAGTAGTGATGAACAGCCAAAAGAATGATGAAAAAATTACCAAAATATTTAAGAAGTTCATTTACTTCCAATCTCAAAATTATTTTTTTTCTTTTCTTTTTTTTCCTATAAGGCTAGCTTTAATATCTTTTTATAAATGCTACCAGAAGAAAGGAAGATAAAATCTCTTCTAACAGACATTTTAATTTCATTATTACTAATTCATGTGAATTACATATATTTT
>NW_011271030.1:0-490 GCF_000146605.3 Meleagris gallopavo
AATCAGCATGGAAGCGTCGTTTGTGGTTGTGGATTTTGAGTAAGATTTCTCACCCTCTGCTCATGATGGGTGAGAGTTCAGCTGTGCAAGGAGAAGACTTGAGCTCTGCTTTTCCAACGTGTATTTTTGTGTAAGTAGAATTGAACCGCTGACTAAGCTCTTTGGAAATGTGTGGCATTTCACTGCTATATAAAGGCTCTGCTTGGTGGCTCCCATTGGTTATCAATCTCCACTTGTTCTAGAACACAGCTGGCGTGGCTAATGACTGGTGTGAATGACTTTGACTGATCACTGCAGGAATAAGAAACTTGAGGTTAATCTGTTTTGGTCATCTCTAGCAGCAGACACGTGCACATCACATTGCCCTTCATGCTTGTTTCTCTTTTCTAATTGTTCTTACGATGTCTTGCAGGGTGAGACAGATATTCTTAAGATAACATGTAAGGTTTAAATTCTCATATGCAGTTCAGTGCAGCTGGGGCTGTTAAGT
>NW_011271032.1:0-494 GCF_000146605.3 Meleagris gallopavo
ACTGGCGTAAATTGGAATGTAATGCATGCTTTTCTCACAGGCAATGGAAAGGATTTCTGCCTCGTTTCCCCAGTTTATGGCTGCCTGAAAGATGGCAGCTGGCTGTCAGTGTTAGCACACATCTTGTGGCTAACTGCTCTAACTGGGAGTGCTCTGTTACGCCTCGCACAGTGCCCAGCTGCGACTGCGTCCTGTTCAGACAGTGCTTGGAGCCTCTTCATTTCATCACCATCAGGACTCGGCTCCAGGCACACTTGGAGAGGAAGAAAAGAAAATAGAATTTAGATGCACGGGAAGAAGTGAACTGATATTTAGGTCTAAATTACTCTAATTACTTCTCTGAGGATACACTTGCAATATCAGGAAGAAACAAAACTGTGGAGTATTTCACCAGAGGGATCAAACTAGGCATGGTAAACTGCTCTCCTGAATTAATCTACTTTCACCGTGATCTCACTGTTAGCACTGGGCTCATCTTGGGTGCAGATCATTCA
>NW_011271033.1:0-462 GCF_000146605.3 Meleagris gallopavo
TAGAGATTAAAACTCATGTAGAGGAAATGCATGTTGTTCTAGGCTATACTTCATTCTGCTCAGGGAATATGTCTGACTGAGTTAAACCATGCTTTGTGCTACTGTGCACAGCAGAAGAGCCTGGAGAAGTGACCCCGTCCCCATATCGTGTTTCTCCCACTCCTACTTCCATTGCCATTAGTCATACCTTCAAGTCATTATTGAAGAGCTTCCCCACACTCTGGAAGCAACCGTTGGATAACTGATGCTTCTGCAGCCAGAGCACAGCATCTTGCACATGATTTTTGCTGATGTAAATGTAAGAGCTGGCCTGCCCAAAGGACCTGGCCACAAAAGCTGTCAGCCTGTGGGCAGAGCACATATGTCACATCCAGGAAGTAGAATGGATGCTAGGTTTGGGATGACAGCTCCAACTCTGGCCACTCACCATGTGTTGCCCTGGGTGTCAGACTTCCCAAAGGC
>NW_011271035.1:0-465 GCF_000146605.3 Meleagris gallopavo
TTTAACAAAAAAGGGAGTGAAACAGGAGAATATTATAAATGTGATGAGATCCTGTACTTGTATAAGCTAGCCTGACTTTAATACTAATACATATTTTGCCTTGGAATTAGAAAAAATTCATGTGCTTATTTTCAGGCTAGGTGTGAAATCAAATGTCTGTGCTAAAAGGCTATGAATATATCCATAGCAAACACACACAAAACTACACTTTCAAATAAAATTAATCCAATTTTTCCCCCCTAGAAAAACTGAACACTAAACAAAAAAATAGGTTTCCTATTCTGACTTCTCTAATATTTATTAAAAACACTTCTTCATTCTCGATCCCATTATAATCCTGCATTAATATAGCATGTCTATTACTTTTTATTTATTTTCTATCAATCAACTGTGCATTACTAAATTTTGTAGGTGTTGTGATATACTTCTTTACCTGATGTGTACTTGAGGTTCCAGAATATCTTT
>NW_011271036.1:0-479 GCF_000146605.3 Meleagris gallopavo
TGTCTTTGGGTGACAAAATCCAGGCAGATGGGGAAACAATGCTCCTGCATGTTTGTGACGCCAGATCGGATTCTGTCGCTACTATGACTTTCACGGCCATCTCGATGCCCGTACCAAGAAAAGAAAGCTTTTAGGGCAGCTTTTCAGTGACACCAATAGAGTCACAAGGATTCTCCCTCTCTTGAAAAGCAGGAGAGCTCATCTGCAGCTCACTCTGCTGGATCAAGTCAGGGAACAAAGACCAATCGGAGCTTCATACTCTACCTCCATCCGTGCCGGGTCAGGCCCACGGCTGATCTCACTGCACGCGATGCCCATCACAGCAGGCACAACCAGCTGGAACTGAAAAGAAACACACTTATATTTTCTCTGTTCACACACCACAGCACTGAGAGACTTCTTCAGAACTACCCTTGGCTACCCTCTGGCATAGGCAGGTGTTCTAGAAGCAACCAGTTTGTTCAGTCAGTTCAAATGTG
>NW_011271037.1:0-433 GCF_000146605.3 Meleagris gallopavo
CATCAAGCTGCATCTGCATGCAAAACATCATAATGACAGTGATAGTTTTCTTCTTGTCAAGTTTGGGTTTGCACATTCTCAGCAACTGGATGCCATATTCTAATCTAAGCCCAGAAGTCTGCTGTCCCCACAATAATAAAAGCGTATTTCAAACATCTTGGAGAAGGCCTGCATTTGGTCAAGGTGTCAGATCAAGATAAAGCTAATGCAGGAAGACACTCACCTGCTCCATCTGCCATGTCAGATCCGGATTTGGAGCAGAAGAGGACGTCAGTGTGGTTGATGATGAATTCCACCACAGCCGACTCTGTCTGCAGTTCCATGCAGGCAGCTCTTCCGCTGGGCAGGCAGACTCGTTCTGCTGTGATCTGTAGAAAAGCAGCTTTAGAAGTCATTTCTCCAAGATCGTTCCCAAGTCTGAATTGCTGCAGCC
>NW_011271038.1:0-483 GCF_000146605.3 Meleagris gallopavo
TCTCGCGTGTCTTACTGATGGAAATGGTTCTGCAAGTTAAAACGGTGGGTCTCCGTCTCCCAAAGATAATATAGGATGTGCCGTGCGTTTGAGGCCTTGCCATCTTCCCCCAGCTTCCAAATAAAAGGGCGTGGGTTTTATCGCGTAATAGCAGCATCGACAAGCGGCAGGCGTAGAACGATAGAGGAATGCGGTTGGAAGACAGCTTCCAGGTATCATCTGTCGTATGGCCCTGTCCCGAGGCCGAACAAACTCTACCTGCATGATTTCTGACCGGTGCTCGTCAGCCTGTTCTTAACCAGTCTCGGAGTTTTGCCACCGCTTCCGCTTTCTTTTCAGTCGCGGATTTTGCGACGTAGAGAATTAATTTCTCCCGCAGAAACTTTCCCCAATGGAAAGACTTTGTGATACTTGAGACGGCAATTGTTGCGCTTCTGCTGTCTTTGATGTTCGGCTGCCCTTCTTCTATTTTTCTTTTTTAAT
>NW_011271039.1:0-509 GCF_000146605.3 Meleagris gallopavo
CATCACCTCCATTTTCTAGCAATCATGACATTAATAAAATCATCATTCCTACAGCCTGTGTCAGTATGGTAGCAGTGGGTTTGGGACAGTGGCAGCACTAAAGGCATTGGTGCAGGAGAGCGCTGCTGTACAGGGACTGGGGGCATGTTCCCAGGGAGGAGGAAGGGCGCTGGGCTGGGGATAAAAGAGGCCTCGGTGGCTGTGAAGTGTCCAGAGACAGCCATGCCCCGGGGGGAGAGAGCACATTTTGAGAGGGAACCTACGTCCCTGTGAGGTCCCCCAGAGTACACGGGGAGGTCCCTTGAGTGCTGCAGCACGCTGGGAAGCATCCAGAGCACACTGGGAATCCTCAGCTGGGCCAGTTCTGCAAAGATCCTGGGCGCATCACCTTCATAGAGGAGGCTCGCACCAAGGGAGCCTTCCCAGAAAGGGAAAGGCGGACAAACACCACAGCAAGATCTGCTGGGGAAGGGGGAGGCCCTGAGGCACGCGGCTCACACTCCCTGGTC
>NW_011271040.1:0-492 GCF_000146605.3 Meleagris gallopavo
AGCTGTTCACACTAGTTCTTTTTACCGATAAGCTCGGCAGTGTGAAGCAAGAAGTAAGGAAGGTGGAGGAAAAGCCCTACTACCAATAGCACCACAGAACTCACTCCACTCGCCCCATGTCTTCCTTGCAACAGAGTCCAGTTTGGGGCTGCATGGTAGCGTGGCAAGAGAAAGCAAGCATTCTCTACTTCCCATCAACTAGTGATATTCTATCATGCTATGGCATGCAGGGAGTCCATAGGCCTAGGAGTTGTTTGGGAGGACAGAAGTTTTCATAACGAGACACTCCCTTCCTCCTTCCCCTTCTCCACCTTCATTGTTGGTGTGATGTCACATGGCATGGAGTACCCCTTGCATGAGAAACACTTGCAGTCAGTAAGTTTGACTCCGGAAAGGACCTCAGTGAAGCAGCATATTTTCGTCGCAATTGCAGTGGTAGACACACAGTCTCTTGAGGCAAGAGAGAAACTGCACGCCTTCTCAGCAAAATAT
>NW_011271041.1:0-1220 GCF_000146605.3 Meleagris gallopavo
ATTCGCACGTTCTCGGCATCGGAATTGCACTGCTTCGCTCTCATGCGTAGAAGCGGCACTCGCGCTGAACCGCTCCGGAGAGTTTGCCGACGCTGGTCGAGAAATCGCGCTTCTCCCCGAGTGCCGCTTTCAGCCGTCAGCAGCGCTCTCGTGTTTCTCACTTGCCGAGAACGGGCGACTTGTGCCTGCTGCTTTTCTCCGACGCGCGAGCGGTCTCGTGTCCGCACGTCGGAGAGGAGCGGTTTGCACTTCGCCTCGGGTACATGCAGAATGCACTAGGCCTAGCTGTGAATACGACGTCTCTGCCTTCATTTCGAGCGGCAATTCTTTTTGGTGTTGTTCTCCATGGCTACGCTTGTGCATGCTCGGAGGAAAAGAGTGGAGAGCAAAACCCTCTCTAATAAGGCTGTTGGAAGTTCGGGAGCGACATTTGTTCGCTCCCAGGGAGAGAGAGCGTGACAGAAAGTGGGGAGCGATCCTTTCTGGCCTGCGGAGAAAAAACCTCCCTACGGAGGTAGTGCAGGAGGCTGAATTCGCACGTTCTCGGCATCGGAATTGCACTGCTTCGCTCTCATGCGTAGAAAGCGGCACTCGCGCTGAACCGCTCCGGAGAGTTTGCCGACGCTGGTCGAGAAATCGCGCTTCTCCCCGAGTGCCGCTTTCAGCCGTCAGCAGCGCTCTCGTGTTTCTCACTTGCCGAGAACGGGCGACTTGTGCCTGCTGCTTTTCTCCGACGCGCGAGCGGTCTCGTGTCTGCACGTCGGAGAGGAGCGGTTTGCACTTCGCCTTGGGTACATGCAGAATGCACTAGGCCTAGCTGTGAATACGACGTGTCTGCCTTCTTTTCGAGCGGCAATTCTTTTTTGGTGTTGTTCTCCATGGCTACGCTTGTGCATGCTCGGAGGAAAAGAGTGGAGAGCAAAACCCTCTCTAATAAGGCTGTTGGAAGTTCGGGGAGCGACATTTGTTTCGCTCCCAGGGAGAGAGAGCGTGACAGAAAGTGGGGAGCGATCCTTTCTGGCCTGCGGAGAAAAAACCTCCCTACGGAGGTAGTGCAGGAGGCTGAATTCGCACGTTCTCGGCATCGGAATTGCACTGCTTCGCTCTCATGCGTAGAAAGCGGCACTCGCGCTGAACCGCTCCGGAGAGTTTGCCGACGCTGGTCGAGAAATCGCGCTTCTCCCCGAGTGCCGCTTTCAGCCGTCAGCAGCGCTCTCGTT
>NW_011271043.1:0-461 GCF_000146605.3 Meleagris gallopavo
TGTGATATGGCTGGAAAGAAGAATAGTGAATTAGACTCTTGAGAGTTTATGAATTAGGAAACTGGAGTTTTGGTTCACTGCAGAGGTGTATGGTGGCAATTCTGGGAGTCTGTAGAAAATAGAGTACTTTGTAAAATGAGTTGCTTCAGAGTCTGCACATGAATCAGAACATGCATGCAATTACAGTTCAAAAAAGTGAGTGTATCTGAATGTAAACCTTAATATGTTTTCTAGATGTGTAAATGAAATAAATGGAATCTGACTGACAAGTTAGAGTATTTTCTTAAATCTGTACTCTTTTCTGATTAAAGAAGATGATAGTCCATTTCCTGATATTCACATTCAACTCAGATTTCCATCAATCTTTGTTTAATCTTATTTGGGATGCTTCTATAAGACTGTGTGTGTCTGAAGCCTGCTTATTTAAACACACAGATCATGTCAGCTGCAATGCGGCAGTG
>NW_011271044.1:0-511 GCF_000146605.3 Meleagris gallopavo
GCATCTTGGAGCCTGCACGTGGCATCCTCACATTCCCACAGAGTGGGACAGCTCTGCTTTGTGTAAAGCCCTGACTCCTTGACAGTTTGTTACATGTATTTCGCTTCTGCCGGTCGAATGAACAACCTTACAGTGTGTTTCCTAGTTCAGAACACTATACGCACATTGTTTAGAACATTTAACATCTATTGCAGCTTTGTGAGAAAGAATTTGTGAGGTAAATTGGGAGCTATGTTTCTAAAATATGTTACTAATACCTATATGGTATTCTTACTTTGCACATCAGCAATTTCTAAGGATATGTGACAGCTTAATTCTTTCGATCAACTGCCCTTTTCAATGTTCAATGCACGCCAGGGCTCCTCATTGCTCCCAGGAAGAAAAGCACCTCCAGCATGTGAGAAAGCAGACGTCATGAACTTGGAAAGCAGAGCATGCCGCAGAAATCGCGTTTAACACCAGATACATGGTGGAGCTGAGGCAGCACAGAACAGCTACCCCTGGCTGTTTC
>NW_011271045.1:0-485 GCF_000146605.3 Meleagris gallopavo
GGGAATGGCTTTGGACTCCAAGAGTGGGGCTGCAACATCGCTGCGTTTCCACTCTCAGCACTGCTTCTCTCCTCCAGAGCCAGGGCCACAGACAAAGCAGCCGTCAGTCAGTCAGCTGGAAAAGCATCCCGGTACTCTGCAAGGGGACAGAGTGCTCTGCTCTGACAGCTTCCCTCAGCAGCCCTGCACTGAAATGCTTTGTGGGCTTCCTTCCAGCAAGCTGCTGAGGACAGAGGCAGTCACATCAGCTGCCTCCGCATTAACTGGGAGATGATTTTATGTTCATCCCTGGTCAACACAACAGGGGCTGCTTTCTTTAACGTCTTTATTACACCTTCTTAGCTGAGTATAACTTTTCTAAAAACAATTCTCAGCACTACGAAAGATAATATTCAAGACATTATAGCTATACGGAATGGAGACATTCCAAATGAATTAAATGAAAATTTAAAGAAAAAGAAACAAAACAAAAAAACCCAAGAAGC
>NW_011271046.1:0-477 GCF_000146605.3 Meleagris gallopavo
GCGCTGCTTGTATGCAGGTAGGTTTGCGATGTGATCCGACTCCCCCATGCTGACCATCCACAGCTAGATCAAGTTGCTCAGAGTCTGAGCCAGGCTCACCTTGAAAGGGCCAGCACATCCACCATGTCTCTGGCAACCTGTGCCACTGCCTCAGCACCCTCACTGTACAAGACATTTTCCTTAGATTTCACCTCCATTTTCCCTTGTTCTTTCCTTTAGGTATTGAAAGGCTGTTACCAGGTTCCCTTGGAGCCTTCACTTCTCCAGGAGGCTGAACAGCCCAGCTCTCCTTGCTTACAGGAGAGGGGTTCCATCCTTGGGTTCGTGTTTGTGGCTGTACTCTGGATGCACTCGCACAGCTCCATGTCTCCCTGCACTGAGGACTCCACATCTGGACGCAGCACTGCAGGTGAGGCCTGACCAGCGCAGAGCAGAGGGAGTGGGGGATCTCCTCCCTTCGCCCGCTGACTGCGCATC
>NW_011271047.1:0-366 GCF_000146605.3 Meleagris gallopavo
AAAAAAATGTACAGAGCATGTGATAAGCTTTGCTTTCTTGGCACTGAACTGTGAAGTTTCAGTAGTGAGAAAGGGTTGCAGCACATCAGCACTGGGAGGCTGCAGCAGCTGAATTCCTGGCATTCCTAAATTAATGTTTATTTACTGACAAGGCAGTCAGTTATTGAGGCCACAGGTCTTCTTCTGTAACTTGAAAGAAGAGCTTCTGCTTTGTACAGTTCCAGATCATCTTATCAGAGTGATTCCTAATTGTTTTTTGGTTGTTTTTTTTTTGTTTGTTTGTTTGTTTGTTTTCAATTTATGTCATCTTTCTTCCCTAAGACTTTGGTAACAAATAATAATTAGCTTGTGGGTACCTTCTTCAAT
>NW_011271048.1:0-452 GCF_000146605.3 Meleagris gallopavo
CCAGCCACGGGTCCCTCCGCCCCCAGATCGGCCTGCTGACATCTCCTGGGCTGGAAGGCAGCTCTCGCTTAAGGGCACAGCCTCAGGAGTACGCTGCTCTCCGCAGCACCAGGGTGTCAGGGAAAGGCAGTCCCTCCCAGCACCACTAGTATTTGCACCTGAGGAGCTCCTTGGCACTCGTGGCCCGGAGCCTGTTTTGCTCCACCCTCTTCCTCCACTCCTCGCAGCACATTGTGTATGTCTCCAGGTTGGCCAGGACCTGTTTCGCCCACAGTGATCGGACACTGCAACAGCACGGACAAACTCTCACTTGCATCCTCTCCAAGATGCTGCCTGCCCCAGAGCCTGCCCTCCCCCAGCCCCTGCACCCATGCTGCCGTTGGGCCCAGCAACTCGTCGTGGTTGAACGAGCTGAAGGCCCACACCGAAGGCATTGGCGTCAGGGGCTCTCC
>NW_011271050.1:0-428 GCF_000146605.3 Meleagris gallopavo
GGTGCAGGAAATAGAGTGTTCCAAGTGAAAAGGAGCTTAGTTATACTACGTTTAGTAGCTACTGCAGGAATGAAACTCCGCACTGTGAAAGACTGTCTTTAAAGGATGATTAATCTCCAATGTTATGAAATGGCATTTCTTTTGTTTTCTTTTTTCCAAGAGTGTCTTCAATTCGTAAACCTGAGTTTGGTGAACTCAAATGATTTGGCCCGGTTCTTGATGCAACAGAAATACAAACAGACAACAACACAGTTTCCATAGCCTGAATACTACTGACGTGGCTGTACAGTGCATTAGACATCTGGAAATAACGAAGCAGTACAACCAGAGGCATTTTACTTTCCACTTGGAAAGGCCTTTCATGGACAGTAAAACATCCTCTAAACTACTTAGATTACTTGTTTCTCTCTCTCTCTCTTATTATTATT
>NW_011271051.1:0-441 GCF_000146605.3 Meleagris gallopavo
AGAACGGGCGACTTGTGCCTGCTGCTTTTCTCCGACGCGCGAGCGGTCTCGTGTCCGCACGTCGGAGAGGAGCGGTTTGCACTTCGCCTTGGGTCCATGCAGAATGCACTAGGCCTAGCTGTGAATACGACGTCTCTGCCTTCATTTCGAGCGGCAATTCTTTTTAGGTGTTGTTCTCCATGGCTACGCTTGTGCATGCTCGGAGGAAAAGAGTGGAGAGCAAAACCCTCTCTAATAAGGCTGTTGGAAGTTCGGGGAGCGACATTTGTTTCGCTCCCAGGGAGAGAGAGCGTGACAGAAAGTGGGGAGCGATCCTTTCTGGCCTTGCGGAGAAAAAACCTCCCTACGGAGGTAGTGCAGGAGGCTGAATTCGCACGTTCTCGGCATCGGAATTGCACTGCTTCGCTCTCATGCGTAGAAAGCGGCACTCGCGCTGAACCC
>NW_011271052.1:0-516 GCF_000146605.3 Meleagris gallopavo
GTCCTGGGGGAGAGCTCACAAGATGTGTGCTGGGAGACGCGTGAGCGTTTTCTGCCCCAGGCGTGTGGTACTCCCCGTAGGTGACTCCCAGTTTCCAAGACAGAGCCCCAGCCCACAGCCCAGAGGAGGAGACACATGTGCTTCCCTGCAGTGCTTCAGTGCAGCCTTCCTTTGTGTATATCAGAGACCTCCCAGTAAGAAAGCCCCGAGGGGCTGCGTCTTGTTCCGTGCGGTCCGTGAGGGATGCGGCACGTGGCCTGGAGAGAGTATTGTGTACCCTGCCAGGTGCCAGCCTACAGGTCATCGTGGCCACTCTGCAACTTTGGAAATCGTGACCCGAGTCCTTCTCCCATCCCGTCCCGTGACCCACGTCCAGTTACTGCGGGGGAAGGAGATCACGCCATGCAGTGGGAACTTCTCTCATCTGTTCTTGATTGTAGATGATGAGCTTGGTGCTCTGTTTCTGGACGATCGCCTGGATCCAGATTTCATGCCTGTGCCCGAGGGACAACCCAG
>NW_011271053.1:0-368 GCF_000146605.3 Meleagris gallopavo
AGCAGGTCGGTATTGCTGAGGAGCAGCCGAGCCTCTTGGAGGGGGACTTAGAATCAGGCAGCCGGTCCCAGGCAGCGGGCAGCACACACAGCTGTGATGCAGTCACAGTTCTCTCCGAATTCTGTGCTTGATTAAATCCAAACCTCTATGCCATGATGAGCAAAGCTTGCTATCAACCAAATGAGGTCAAAATATTCTTTCTCACCCTTCGCTTCCCTTTCCTGCACTTGAAGCAGCAACCCGCTGATCATCGGGGGCTCAGTTTGCCATCAGAGATTGTCAGTGGTCATCTGAAGGCTTTGTTGGCTGTCAGAGGGCTCCACTGATCACCAGAGATCTTCACTGACTGTCAGAGGGCTTCTTGAATC